>NC_057940.1:6825338-6960338 GCF_018555375.3 Anguilla rostrata | reverse complement strand
AGGTATGGTTTGAAAGCCATGGCTTCACCCAGTTCTATGCAAATAGCCTAATAACCTAATAACTCAATTGAAAGGCAGCTTGTAAATTATCAAAGCATTTTTATGGGCTAATGTATAATACACAAATGTAGTGGATGCACCAACAGGCATGTTGAAAAATGTGCATTGCCAATGTCCAATGCATCCATTGGTCCTTGTTTCCAGTGTTCTGGAACTGCTTTGCTTTCAGTTGCCAGCAGTGATTGTGACATCAGCATTAGAATGTTCTGATAAGAACGTTCTAATCACGTATCCGTGAGCTCGTGACTTAAAGGGTTACATAGTGCAATGTTTGCCCTCTTCAGATTAATTTGCAGCATGTTGCCTAAAAATGAGACAAATTCAGCACCAGCCACTGATGGTAGTCACATCGGGTCAGCAGCCTAAACTAAATGGGGAGAGCTTCATATCCTTGACAAATATGTTCCACATACTGCTTTATGATTTGCATGGGATATCTGGAGAGGTTGAATTAACTGTGAACAAGATAGAAAAAAAAAACACACTGTACGTAAACACTGTGCCATTTCTTGGCCTCCCTTTCTCCCCTCCTCCCTTGCAAGATCAAATACTTTTCTCTTTTGCGATGGCAGCCAGAGGATTAGTCCTCCTTCAGTGCGCATGTTTATTTTGTCCATAATTCACCCTTTTGGCCCTCCCCGAAGCAGCTCCTTTCAGCTGGCAGCAGCTCAACTGTAACTAAATATTCTGAGCTCCATATGATTTAGTAGGAACTATGTGAAATATGTTATGAGGGGGTTTTTTTTTCATGACTGTTTTTTTTTTTTTTAAAACCTTTGTTCACCTCACAGAGCTTCCCCACCTTGCAGGTTCCTCGACCTTGCTGCACTGTAATATTCTCTGTACCGTACCCGAAAAAAAATGTGTTCAGGGGGCGGATTAGCTTACGGCTGTGAAGCAACCTGGATTTTTTTACCTTTCGTGAGGAGGAAGTGCTTTGGCTCAAATACCCTGGGACACAGAGGTGGCAGTCGCCAGGCCTGCAGGAATCCACCAAGTCGCACAGGCCCTGTGGCCCCGCAGAACATGAGCTTGACACCCCTGTCCTTAGAACTGTTTTTGGCTTCAGACAGATACTGTACTTTATTACATGCAGTGCTGCATGCAGGGGTGCCACCAGGGATTTTGGGCCCCGTGGAAAGATTGGGCCCCACCACTCCAGGCCTCCCCATCCCTGCACAATCTTTTTGAGGCCCTCAGAATCATCATACTTGGAACTAATAATTGGTCAATTAAAACTAACTAACTAACTAACTAACTAACTAACTAACCAACCAGCCAACCTCCCCATATCCCCCTCCACCCCCAGCCTCCCTGCCCCAGTATGAAGCCACTGGCTGCATGCGCTGCACTAAACAAACAATGTCACATTTCACACAAAATGATGAGGTTCCATTGTTCAGTGCACATTTAGCTATGCCTGATTCCCTGCCCCCCTCGTCCCCCCGTCACATGACAGAGGTCACTGCGTTCACGGTGTGACCCCCCGAAAGGCAGCATAAGCCACCGCTGCCCTTAGCCGGTGAGCGTTTTGGAGTGCCCAAACTCAAAGGGGGGCTTACCGCCAGACCTCCGCCCTGTTCGCAGCGCGGTCAGGGATCCCGAAAACAGATCTGGCTCCCGCTCCTGGCCCTCGACGCGCTCAGGCCCCTCTCAGCAAACACGAACGGGTGAGTTCAGTTCAAGGACGGCCAGTCCAAATCCTCGCGACGGGGGTTGTGTCACCCTGCGGGGACGGGACGCGCGCGATGGGACGGTGTCACGCTGCCACGGAAAAGGAAGGAACGGTGGCGGCCGGGTCGCAAACAGGCGGACGGAAAAAAAAAAAGAGTGAAGAGTGTTGTGCTTTCTGCGGAACTGCAGAAGTCTGAAGGCAAGAAGTTTGGTGTGCATTGTGAGGTAAACATGTAGCCCTACACAAGAACTGCATAATCCAGTCGTAAGCGGGTACATTGCACATTCATAAAGCACTGAATAAGTATAAATAAATTATTTTGTCATTAGTTGTAATTGGGGGGGGGGCTGGTTATACGCTGGCCAGAGCAGCACAGTGTCCCAGCCCATCTTGAGGGTCTCTGATAGTCTCTTGGTTGGGTGCCGTCTCGAAGAGGGCTAATACCCCGCCAAGGGGTGCGGTCTCTGATAGTTTTCGGGTTGGTGCACTTCTCCAAGAGCCCCAGATAGCCCCTCCCTGTCCCCGTCCCCACCCTTCCCACCGCAGGTGCTGGGTCTCTGATAGTCTTCTTGGTTTGGGGTGCACCGTTCTCCGAAGAGCCCCAGATAGCCCCCCCCCTCCCTGTCCCCCGTCCCCACCCCCTTTCCCCCCCCCCCAAGGGGCGCTGGAGCACCTTATATAGCGTGCCCTTGGCGCTGTGGAATGCCAGCCCTGGTGTTTTTCTTTCCACAAGGTTCCGTCGCCGGCCTCTCAATGTCACACGCAGACGGCCAAACCTTGCAGCCGCCCCCGCGGGCCGCACCCGCCAGACCCCCGCCAGATGTCCCGCTCCACATGGCCCCCCCCCACCCCCCCCCCCTCGGTATCCACGGCTACTGTTGCCACGGGCACTGATCGCAACCCATCGATACTGTCCAGAGGTGGAAAGACCAAAGGTTCAGAAGGTGCAAAGTACTTTGGTCGAATCACCTGGATTTGCTAATTGGCACAATTTTTCAGCCAGGAGGTAGGACTAATTAGTGAAATCAGCTGGCTGGGTCAATGGGTGGTAGAAACACATGGCGGGGCCTTTACTTTCTGACCAATGGACGAGTCGTCACCCCTGATTCTGTCATGCCGGGGACCGGTGTTAACCTCTGACCTCTCTGGGAGAGTTAAACTCTTGCCTCTGCTGTACATAGTGTGACAGTGTCATAAGAAACCTTTCTAAACAACCAAAACGTAAAGATGCACTTTTTCTGGACAACAGGACACTACTACCCTGACAAACTCTTGGGAGATGTTTTAGCCTTGCTCTTTGAGATACCGTACCACAACAGTGATAAAATGTGAAATCTAGGCCACAGTCCAATAGCCCATGGGATTATACTATCAAATACAGTGTAACATTATAGAATAAACATTTTTCTTAAATGAAAACCAACTTCATTTTTTAAATGTATTTATTTATCTTTTCATTTATTTATTGCTGAACAGGTATCAAAAAATAATTGTATAATTCAGAACAACAGCGCATAGTTTAACACAGGAGTTAATTTTCAAATTAATTAAAGTCATCCTCTCACTTAATATTTAACATATCTATGTCTCGATAGAATTAGAAGTTAATTAATTATACACACACATACGTTTGAAATGGTCCTAGAAAATGGCTCTTTGGAGCTAAAAACTAGGTTTATCTGAAAACAAGATAAATATCTGAAGACATCCAGCCTATGGTCACAAAAAGATTTTGCCCGTTTATCGAAGGAAGCGGGTGGTTTATACAATCCATTTGTCATGAATCTTCTCTACTGTGTTTGGCTTTGCTGTACGTGCACAGTCGCAATAGTCTATATTTTTTGGTTGAACTAACAAAGCTTGCCAATAATTTTTTTAACACAGAAACACACACACGCAAACAACACTTTTCTCATGATATTGAAACTTGACACGTTCTAAACTGACTTGACGCAATGAAAAACAAAAAGAGATTAAAAGCAAAAGGTGATCTGCGTGTGATTTGTACCTTTCCTGTTTCTATTCTGACAAAGAGCGCTTTTTTCACTGTGATCTGTTTTCAATACCAACATCCACACACACACACGCACAGGCACACGCACACACACAGAGACCCATGCACTGACACATGCGCATACACAGACCCAGATACTCACCCATGCACGCACACACACACACACACACACACGCATGCACACGCAGACTCACACACGCACACACACACACACACAAACTAGTGTTGTTAAAAATAAAATTGAAAACAGAGATAGCCATTAAGTCTGACCACACAAACATCTGTATTTTGTAAGAATTTTGAAAAAAAATAATTCAACCAAACAAATTCATGTCCATACAAGGGGTTTCTTTGTCCTATTTTACATTACATTTTCATGACCATTATTTGTCTGCTGGCCATGGTAAGTAGCCTTTGTGATTGTCTTTTGTTATGTTGTTGCATAATAACTATTTGAATAACTTCCTTGTGTAAAACCTGCACATCGCGCGTGAACAGACAGACTGTTTCTCTTTTATTATCTTCAATATAAAAAAAAAAAACACTTGTAGCACTGTAGTGCTCCCATTGGTTAAATGCCAGACATTGTCGGTAAGTCGGGTCAAAACCCCTCCTGAACCCAATAGATATCGTGTAGTAACATGGTTCAGGGCAAAAAGAAGGAAATGGAATCAATAGAAACGTATCCACTTGTGTCTTTGTAACACTTCTTAAAACCGTCAAAGAACCACCAAGTTTTACAGGTTAGTTTTTATTTATTTTTATTTATTTATTTTTTTTTTTACATCCATAATTGGAGCCAAAATTATAGTACGGGATAGAACCCACATGTTTGGAAACTGAGAAGGTGGTAGTCCCATAGAGAACGCTGGCTAGCATCGTCTTAAATCTTAGTCATTGTGGCAAATCCATTAACGTGCATCTTGGCCGAAGGAGCCCATTATTTTTCATTCCTAGAGGCAGGATACGCGCGTCCCAGGACATCATGTTACTCATCACTCAGTCGACCTGAAATGTCAATGAAACGCGCTCACCCTCCCCTGGAATTTCGAAAAATAAAAATGTTAGAAAAAAAATTAGGCAAACATCATAAAATAATGTAACAAAAAAATAAAAAATAAATATATATATAAAAAAAATATATATATATCTCAAATGTATAATTTATTGCCGTTCATATTGCAATTTGTTTCCAGTGTATCACGTGTAATGGCCTGGCCAGGACTCGTCTGGCCATAGAAGTTATTGTCCAGATGGAAGCCAGGGAACTTCCAGAGGATTTCCAGGGGTTTTTTTGGAACAAACTCAGAAATACTATATTGATGTACTGAACACCTCACAAGTATATCCTCCTGAGATCTGGCAGAAAAAAAAAAGTTTAAGTATTTCTATATTTTTTGACATAATACAAGTGTCTTGGATGACAAAACCATGTTGCGGTGAAAATATTTTCAAAAATATTGGTTTTATTTTTATTGAATGTCCCTTGTAGTTTGTCGGTTTCAGGGTAGTACGATATGGTTCGGAGATTCACAAGTAAAACTTTAAATTAAGTTGCAGATATAATTCTGTCGTTAAATTGTACTTTAACTAATTTGGTAACAAGACGCTATTATTGAGTAACTCCAAAGTTGGTCATTATGAATGCTGTCAACTGTTGTTCCATGTTACCTACACTGGAGTTGCTCAATTATAACCTCTTGTATAACCTCCGGGGCACATGATTGGCCATCACTGGTTTAGACGAGCATGTGATGTCACCAGCTGCTTCTTTTCACACTGCAGCCTGTCCTCTGTGGCACCTGATTGGACACCGCTGGTGTGGATGTTCATTTGTCTCTTTCGTCTGCAATTCATTTCGCACCTTTCACAGAAGTTCAGCACGGTGGAGCTGGGGCCTGGAGCATGCTGGGAAACACAATTAGGCTGCGTTCACACCGGACGCGCTCGAACAGCTGGTGGCACCTTTTTTTTTTCTAATTATTTTAAATGAGTTTCAAGTGTTTTCTACGCTCCTTTTGCGCACCAGGCACCTGGCGTTTATCCGTCCCAGGGCGCCTTGCTGTTTTTAGGTGCTCGTGGAGCTGAAAATGAGCCTATTTTGATGCGCTCTGAGGGGAAACTGTCCCCGCTGTCATTCTTTTCTCTGCTGTCCAATCGCATGAACGTAGAGGCGGGCTTTGGTTCTGTCGTTAGCTTCTGCTGTTAATGAAGAAGATGGAAAAGAAGTTCATTTTGTTGTTACAGTTTCTGGCCACTCAAACTTGTCCGATTTCACAAATTGATACTCTACCCTGACAAAAATAAGGGGTCCAAGGCATGGATGTAGAGGGTGAGTTATTTTCAGGGTGAAATTAGTCAGCTAATGCCATTAAATATGCCACACAATTGATTGACAGGAGTAGAGAGAGGTTGCCTAGCAACAGCAAACAAGATGCCTCCTGTGCCCTTTTTCAGAGTAGGCTTCATCAAATCAAGACAGGTAACTGGTGCGTGTTTTCAAGCCGATAAAACGTGTCCAGTGTGGTCACATCTTCTTTTTTCTGGCCACAGGATGTAGCAGGTGACGCTAATGACCGCAGCAGAACCATGTCCAGGTACACCTGGAGCTCCACAAGGCACTGTCGGGCAGTCTTTATTAGCCAGAGGTATTAGCCAGAGACCCAGCTAACACATACGATTCTCACAATATTCGTGCCAGCATTATAACATTGACAAAACGTTTCTGTAACATTGTGAGAACATTTTGAGTTTGCTGGGGAGGCCTAATCCAGGGCCCTGGTGCATAAATCCAGTGTGAAGCCTGGCCAGATTGTTCCCCTCTGGCATTTAAAAAAAAATGTTTAACTGTAAATCCACGTCGATTTGACTTTCCCACCACACAGAAATTCACAGGGCAGCTTTTCAGCAAGGTTAACGGGGGGATAGTTTTTTCACTTTGAGTCAATTAGCACCTCTTTTTTTTTTAACACAGAGGCTGCAAACGCGGCTTGCCGGTTTTATTTGCAGCGCGATGAAAGTTTTAATTACCCCTACCGCTTCCCATGGGTTTTGCTGGCTGCTGCTTTGCATAACAGCAGTCCATCACCTCTACCCAGAACAGAGGGCAGCTTGAAGAAAGTCTGCACGTTGCACGTACTCCCTTCTGAATATAAAATGGTCTGTCATCATCAATTTTAGCTCTGTTCTGCCCTGGCTTCCTGAATGACATTGCCTGTAATTTTTCCTTCTCCGGTGGTGGAATGAAATCGAAGAGTTATGAGCAGTTGCCCACTGCTTCTGGAACCGTCCCCCCAGCTGAGTACTATAATGAGTCATTTATTTAACTAAACCAACAAAAAATTTCATTTTATACTGAAAATGGAAAAAAAAATTAAAATTAAAAAAATGGGGGGGGGGGGTGTTTCACCATGTCGTATTCATTAAAGGCATTCTATGTTGGATTTTTACTTTGAAAATATTATAAAATAACCATGCAAAGGCATATCTGTGATGCACTGGCGAGCTATGCGGTTTAGTGGAATTCATGCACTTTTACCTGCATTTGTCATTCTAAAATGTGTTTGGGATGTTTCTGGGCATGGCGTTGTTTTCTGTATGGTCAGGGGTGGGCCTGGATACAGAGCCTCCGGTTTATGAAGCAAAATGGCAAACCGACAGGGCTCGTTCAAAAACTGGAGGTAACCTTGGAATTGCTTTTAAACAGTTTAACCTTCAGGGTCCAAGTTGAACTATGCGGTTGTTCCCTGCACTTGGACCGGTACTTCTCTCTAGGGTTTTCATCATACTTGTTCCTGGTTATGGTTATACACTTTGTTGTACGTCGCTCTGGCTAAGAGCGTCTGCCAAATGCCTGTAATGTAATGTAATGTATGCTTTTCTCAGTGGGTGGCATCAGCTGAAGTTTGCCAAGGGGATGAAAAGCAAAATGGAGTTGGCTTGTTTTCTGCTGGACCTGTACATAACATTATATCTAGCTATGCAGCTAGCTATGTTAAGTTTCTAGTTGGCTAAAGATGGGTGGCCTGCTTGGGGTGAGTGGGCACGTTTGAACACAGTGGAGGAGACTTCTTTGATTGTAAACACAGGACCACAACAAGGCTAAAAAATCCTGCATACACCTTTTATTGAAACCGAGTGATATAATTATGTGTCATTCTTAGTGTTTGGGTATAATTTTACAATTGATAGGTAACTCAACTTCATTCAGCAAGTTGCAAACTCTTGTTTTGAAGGCCACATGATTTATGCAGGTAATCATATAATGATTAATGCCACACGTGCAACATATGTGGCACAAATGGAATGGTACTCAAAACCATCCATCCATCCATTATCTATACCCGCTTATCCTGGGAAAGGTCACGGGGGGTGCTGGAGCCTATCCCAGCATGCATCGGGCGAGAGGCAGGAATACACCCTGGATAGGCTGCCAATCTATCGCAGGGCATACTCGAAACCAGATTAAAATGAATAACACAAAACATGCATTAGTGTACAACCCTTTAGCTTTAATGAAGAAAAAACACTATAAAATAAATTAGATTAAAAAACATAGCCACAAGCATTTTTTTGAATTGTACATCAAAGCAATGCAACAGATCAGTATCTGTATCTCTGTATATACAGAATAAAACAAAGCATTATTTTTTTTTATCTCAGTCCAAACACGTTCTTCAGTGTTGTTTCGTTCGCCTTGAGAAAATAAAACAAATACAACCATGTTTTTTTAATTTTTTCTCTTTGTAATTTTTTATCATTTTTTTTTTCCAGGTTTTCATCATTACTTTTTTTTGTACAATATCCATGTCAGGATCATCCTCACAAATTATATGTTTCCACTTTTTTATGTCGTAAAGATTTAATTTGCTTTACATAAGACATTGACAATGGTACAGTGTTGAATGAAGGAAATGCAGGTGGAAAGCAGCTCTTCTATCCCTTTGAAGAATAGGTTTTTGGAATGTTTTTCAATATTCTATGTCCATGCTCTAGAACTCAATTTAGCAGTATTGATTGTTACATCAGCATTAGAATGTTCAGTTAAGAACATTCCAATCACATATTTGTGACCTCTGTCCTTAAAGGGGTTAAATCAGTCAGGAAATAACATGTTGCTGGAAACAATGGCGATCGGCCAAGGATGAGTCCTTCTAATGCTTGCAGCAACCACAACAAGAAATATGTTCTTTAAAAGAACGAAAATATGGATAAGTGGTTTCTGAAATGGTTTCAAAAGTTTTATTTTAATTACCCCCAGTCCCCTCCACAAACATACACACAAACACAGACAAACACACACAAATGCACACACACACACATACACACACGCATGTTGGTCATAAGTGCTTTTTGTTTCTCATCAATGAACCGTGTTCAAATAATAAATGAGAACATTAGGACAATGTGCTTGGGTCCAAGATTTGGGGTGGTGGGGTGGTGGTGGGGGAGCAATGGGCAGGTCAGTTTTCACTCTCACACACGAGAGGACAAATAACAAAAGACTAGATGCTCTACAGAGCTGGTCTTCTTCAAAAATAACTACACTAAAATGGCCTCTCGATTTCACTTACACAAACTCTTTGGTGTTGCCCGAAGTGAAGTATAATATTAAGAAATGTGTGAATATTCTTCTGCTTTCTTTCTCTACATCTCCTTCCCTTCATTCACGTACTGTATGTGCTCTGTAATTCTGTACATTCGGAAATGCCACACCCCTTCTAAAAACTTTGAATAGGCTGAACACAATGTTGTTATAGTGCAAAATGTCAACGTTCAGAACGTTTTTCAAAAACAAAACATGATAATGGCAAGAAATAATAATAATAATAATAATAATAATAATAATAATAATAATAAATCGACAAATGTTTGGCTCCAGCAGCTGGTCAAACTTGTTTCTTTCAAGTATCTTTCAACGACAACAACAAAAACAATGTAACGTGAAAAAAAGTATTAAAAAGTCTTCCTCTTAGTTTGAAAAGGTAAACAATTCCAAAGCAAAAAACGAACGAAAAAAAAAACAAAATCACATCGTAATACTTGACAAGTTGCATAGTTTTGAGATTATTCAGGCACCTCATCGACGCGGTCTTTTTTCGTTTGCAGTGCAGAGAAGAGGGGATCGCACCACACCTCCGCAACATAAATATTCTCTCTTCTTCTTGCGCCCTTTTTTTTTGTAAAAAAAATATATTATGTATTTATTTATTTTTCTTTTCTTTTTTTTAATTTTTTAATATGAAAGTGCCACAGAGATACCCCCCATAAGGTTCAATAACGACTGAAAACAAATCAGCGTCGGGTCAGCGAGTCTCAAAATAATAATAATAATAATAATTAAAAAAACAACACTTTTTGTGAGTCTCCTTCCAAGAGGACCGTTGGCAAAGTCAATCGTCCATCCTCCGTTTGTCTTTTTTTATAACTTTTTTTTTGTCGTCAATTTTGACTCATTTTTTAAAAATGTACGTTTATTCATGTACCGATCGTTCCCCCCCCCCCCCCCCGCGGCCCAGGCCCCCGTAGGCGGAGCCTTACGAGCAGCCGCACTCCTCCACGATCATGTTCTGGATGTCCTTCTTGACGATCTTCTGCTCGTCGTCGTAGTAGAGCATGGACATGGCGCGCAGCCGCGTGGGCACGCAGCAGGACTTGATGTTTGTGAAGGGGGCGTAGCCGCGCATGCGGTAGTGGCTGATGACGGTGGAGTGGAAGGACAGGGAGGAGCCGGTGATGCTGGCCACGTGCCCGGGGCAGTCGCCCTCGCAGTAGTTGGCGTGGTAGCCGGACGGCGCGATGATCCAGTCGCTCCAGCCGATGTCCTTGAAGTTGACGTGGAACTGCTTCTTGCAGCAGGTGCGGATCTTGCCGTCGCACTCCAGCCCGCGCTTGCTGCGCCGGTGTCCCTGCTCGCCCGCCTGCCGCACCACCACCATGAGGAAGGGCCGGTGCGACTGCTCCCGCTCCCGCTTGGGGGCGTCGGCCAGCACGGGCGTGGCCCCGGCCTCGGCGCACTGCGGGCAGGACACCCGGAGGCCCAGCGTGCTGCCGCCGCGGTCCAGCAGGGCCTGGACGGTGCCGGAGACGGGCAGCGTGTGCCAGCCGCTGCGGCGCGTGTCCACCGTCTTCTCCGCGACGGAGACCTCCTGGGCCCGCCCGTCGGGCCCCTCCTGCCGGTGCAGGAGCCGGACGGCGACCTTGGCCCGGCTCCGGTTGCCCTTGGCCAGCCGGAGGAACAGCCAGACGTTGGCCTGCTCCACCAGCGACAGGTCATTGCCGTCCTTGGACATGTGGAAGTTGACGGAATCGCTGGAGTCGCCTGGAGGAGGGAGAGGGAGAGGGGAGAGGGAAGAGGACGGTTAGCAATCTGGACATTAAGCACGTTTCCATTTCATTCCAGTTTTAACTGGTAGCCCTTAAACCGTCATGGCTATTCGAAGTCAAGTGCCGTAAAAAGTCAAGTTCCTGCCTCTTGCCCGATGCGCACTGGGATAGGCTCCAGCACCCCACGCGACCCTGCCCAGGATAAGCGTGTATAGATAATGGATGGATGGATGGATGGAATATTTAATGGTTTGCTGATACGTGCCGATAACCATGCCAACATGCCAACAAGCGGATTACCTGCACTGATTTTTTTTTCACGCCAAGCATTGTGTGGCCAAATTCTACAATGACTAGAGTTGCTGCTGATCTTTTTCTTATTTTCATTAGTCATCATGCCATAGATGTTAACAGGGAAAAGGAAGCAGTTTGGTTGTTTGACTGCAAGGCACAGTGGAGTCCATTGTTTCCACAGTGTGCGTCACCAAAAATGTTCGCGGAGGAAAAACAGCTGAACAAATTCAAGCCAAAGGAGAAGAAAAAAAAAGACAGAGGAATAAACACCAAGAGTCCAGCCCCAATCACTTATCTACTTGTCTGCACTAATAACTTTTACAGTCAGCATCTCCGTCTGCAGTTCTTCGTCAACACCTCTATCCCCCTCAAAACATTTCCTGGACCTACGATTCTGGTATGCCGCTGTGTATACAAAGCGTGTCATATTATGACAAGGGCTTTACCAATACCGTGCACTTGACTGCGGACTGCAACGCGCTATTAAACTTGCAGCGTTCGGTTTTAAACAATCTGTAATCCATTTATGTGATGTTTTTTTTTTTTTTTTTTGAGAGAGGGGAGTGGACTAATTGAGGTAAAGAACCTCGCCCAAGGATTCACCAAAAAGTCACCCCCCCCGAATCTGATCCTACGACTCCGTGGGACCAGGGACCTTGTGGGCCCCCTTTTGGAGGAGCTGTTTCAGGGGAAAAAAAAAAAAAAACTGCCGATTTCTGGTCCCAACAGCTCACGGCTCAACAGGCGTGCCTCTACCCTCCCGCCATTGTGCGTTTATAATCGCGCGATAAAAACTCGCGTAAATAACCCTCTGTAATCACGCGCATCGCCTATCGGTTGTCTCTTTACGTAATACTAGGTTTCATTGGTTTCTTCTCACCAGGAATTTCCTGGAGTGATCCAATTCCATACGCTCAAAAGTATGTGTCATACTATCTTTGTAAACAGCCTAATGTGCCCCTTGAGTATCTAACCCCGGTCCACGTAAGTGGGTATTAGGCAGCCATTTTTTCTCTCTGTCTCTCTTGAATTTGCACCACAGAATTGCTTTTGAAAGGATATAATGGAGAGTTTAACAAGCGACCAGAGGTATCGCCTTTGACCTTGTCTTCTCAGGTAACCCTGTACAGTAAGACCTGGAAACCAGTAAAAAGTACAGGGCAGGGCTGGGCTGCATGTGCAGAATGTAAGGAGAACAATCACTGACCTCAGCCAATGATAAGGCCGCATTTCAAGGACACCATAAAAAACTGAAACATACTGAGCTGAAGTCCAACTTTCATAGATCTATTTTATTTCTTTTTGCATATGCCCTATATTTTCCATTTTATGGAATCCAATCTTTTAGCATATTCCACTGTCTAGAAAGTTATTTATACGCTGAGAACGTTATAGAAAATGATGAAATGCGTGAGCCTTCGGGAAATTATTCACATATATTTTACAAAGGTAAACAGTCGTTCTGTGGACGAGAGGATACGTTACCAGCAAAAAATTTACAGAGGAGCTCCGTCAGGTCTCAAACTGAGTAAGCAACGAAGAGTATTTATCATGAACCACCACTTTTTTTGAGACAGATACAGTAAATACTGTTAAAAAGGCATTATGGTCTGCCGTTTTCCAGCTTGTTCCGAGGCGCTCGCACAACTCTTGCCGCTGGGCTGTTTTATGAGATAAGAAAACATTTTTTCATCCTTAATGCAGGCCGTAACAGTAACAATGCCATAACATTAGTCTGCTCGTAAAGTAAACAGCCATCGCGGAGCTGTCCAAACACAGCTGCGACTGTTGCGGTATTTGAACGGTTCGCCGCTACGAGTCGGTGCGCCACGCCTCCGTTTTCGGGTGCCCTGTCAGGTGACGGCATTATAACCGCGACCCCCCGGAGCCGAGCGCGGCCCTCGTACTCGGCGAGGGGGTGTTTGGCCTCGAAAACCTCGCCGGCGAGGTCGCTTCTGAAAGCGGCAGAGAAGAGATCCTGCAGCAGGGCAGTCCAAAACCCTGTTCCTGGAGATCTACCGACCGTCCCATTAAGTTGTCACCCCAACTCTAAGGAGGCACACCTCTTTCAACAGCTAGAGAAGGGCTGCCCAGCCCTGTTCCTGGAGAGCTATAGTCCTGTAGGTTTTTCACTCCAACCCTAACAAAGGGTTAGAGTGAAAACCTTCATTCAACAGCTAGAGCAGGGCTGCCCAACCCTGTTCCTGGAGATCTACCATCCCATAGATTTCTCAACCCTAATTCAGCACACATGATTCTACTGGTTAAGTAGCTCAACAGAATCTCTAGCTGTTGAATACGGTGTGCTTTGTTAGGGTTGGAGTGAAAACTTACAGGATGGAAAGATCTCCAGGAACAGGGTTGGGCAGCCATGGGCTACAGAGATGCGCTGTATACTTTCAATAACCAGGCCATGAGAGTACAGTTTGCGCAGCTGTCCCAGACAGAAATCTGGAAAATAGCATTCCTATTATGTCTTTCTGTAGGGTGGGGGGAGGGCGGGCAGCAGCAGTAGGACCTGACAGGTTAACAAACCATCAGTGGGATTCCCTGTCACGTCCAACCATCTATGTTGTGTTCAATAATCCTGCTCCTTATGTCGATTATAGTGGTTAAACACCCCCCCCCCCCCAAAACCTCCACTAGTGCCCCTACCCTTCTGAGACCTGGCAGATAAAAGTTTTTTTTTTCCCCCATAACTCTATAATAAAGGGTCCTGGATGAAAAAAAAAGTGTTGCAGTGAAAATCGTTAAAAAATACATGATTTGTTTTATTTTTATTGAATGCCAGTTGTAGTATAGGTTTCAGCACAGTAGAACATATATGGTTCTTGAGATTAAGACCCGAAACTCATGTCCCCTACAGAAAATGACAAAAAATGCCTTGCTGGGTCTTAGCAGGCGACTGCTGATAGGCAGCTCCAGGTGCACACCACCTCCCCTCCACTTCTCTACTCCCAGCTCCTTATGTGACGTTGTTCCTGATTCACTCCACGTAGCTGACGAACGACGAGTTAGAAAGCAAACACTTGCACTTGCACAGAAGTGCACACTGTTCTTACTGGCCAGGAGCGCGCTGAGTGCACCAGAGTTTGAAAGTGAGTTGAAAGCAAGTGCTCTGCTCATTCATAACTGCTTATAACATCTTTAGGAGTGTACTGACTGAGCGTACCGGAGTTTGAAAGCGAGCCCTTCTGCTCACGCATAACTGCCTATAACTCTTCTTTAGGAGCGCAGAGTGGTCCAGAGTTTGAAAGCAAGTGCTCTCTGCGCATTCATAACTGCACATAACTCTTTTTTATCGCAAAAAAGGATTGAGTTTCCTTCCCTTTGTGCCTGACTTGTTCGTTGATGAAACACGATCACAAGCAGGAAACAAAAGGGGCACTGCCCACACAGCTGAAAGCTTCATTTGTTTTATTCTCTCTCTCTCTCTCTCCCTCTCTCCTTCTCCCTCTCTCTCTCCCTCTCTCTCTCTCTCCCTTTCTCCTTTTCCCTCTCTCTCTCTCACTCTCTCTCTCTCTCTTTCTCTCTCTCTCTCTCTAGCAGCAGCAATCATGAAAATCCTTCGCTCCTGAATAAGGAGCTTACTATCTTTGGGTCATTCTGCTCATGGCCTCTTCTGTCATGCAGCCCTGGTTTCGTGGTGCCGTATCGCCGTACCCGCAATCAGAACCACTCGGTGGGCAACGAACCGCTCAAGACCCCCGTGCTGGGCGCTGACGGGACTCTGAGGATTTGAGTGACGGGGAGGAGCGGAGCATTCCCGGGATGGGGGGCTGGAGGGGACAGCTGCCCTGGCATCTGGAATGGCTGAAGTGGCCCTGGCGGTCCCCGAGGAGGGTACTTGGAGGTGCCACCGCCCGGGACACAAGTGCTGCATGTGTGCCAAAGGTCATCCGTGCCAGCGGTCACGTAACCTCCTCCGTTTCCCCTGGCCTGTGGAGACGGCTCTCTCTCTCTCTCTCTCTCTCTCTCTCTCTCTGTCTCTCTCTCACTCTCTTTCTCTGTCTCTCTCTCTCTCTCTCTCTCTCTCTCTCTCACTCCCTTTCTCTGACACTCTCTCTTGCTCTCATTCTCTTTCTCTCTCTCTCTCTCTCTGTCCCACTCTCTCTCCGTCTCTCGTGCTTTAGTTCTCTCACCTCTAATAATCAAACATGAACTACAAGAGGCGTGTATTTAGAAGGGCAGGCAAGTGTATACAGGGCCTTCAGTGAGAAATTGCCAAACTCACTAACATTTTCCATCCACTGGGATTTGAGGTAGCACACAGAAGTATCGATGTGTTATTTTTCTTACAAGTTAATAGAAAGCTGCAGCAATGTTTGTGACGTATCTTTGACTGAAAGTCCACTCAGCATGCATTGACTAATTTTGGTAGGCCCTCCTGGCTATAGGATCATAGGCCACGCTGTTGTCTGGTTGGTGTGACACCATAAATGAGTCACCTCACCCAAACAAGGTGCGCACGTGAATGCACGAACGTTCCAAACCTGGACGTACTCCAAACCATACCTCACCTTTACGGCTGTGATGGATTTTTTCTTTTTTTTTTTCTTTAAAAAGCGTGCTAAGACACTAATGGCAACGGCGACGACAATGGCGGTGATCACGCTCTTGGCGATTACGACGGGGCCTCATTGTGCTGAGTTACATGAGCGCGGGCACGATCGCCAAGCCCTGCAGGAAGCAGCGGGCGAGACGAGCGATCGAATGAGGGTTGCAACAGTTCGGGAAGAGCGAGGGAAACGACGCTGGGCCCGTATCGCATTGCACATCCATTCAGCCGCCTGCCAACTCCGAAAAAGATCCATACTGTACCTCTTTGGCTCCTGTCTCCCCCCCCCCACCACCCCCCATCCCCTCCATCCCGCGCCCCCCCCCCCTCCCCCTCTCTCCCTGGTAGCACAGAAACACACAGAACTTTCCCTCACCATTTGATGGGCTGCATATGCATAAACCTGGACATGACACAGTGGTGGTGAAGAGGTGTGTGGGGTGGGGGGGGGGGGGGGGGTGGGCTGAGTTCTCAGAAAGTGGTAATTCAACCTTTCATTAGCCTTCTGTGGGACGTGATAGATGTTTACACTGCCTAGTACAGCTTATAGCAAAGGGATTTCGTGAAGGGGCTGAAAATCGCACCAGTGCACAAAGTCGCTCGCTTCTTTTTTGCAAAATAGCAATTTCATCAATTCATGCATGTGCGAATGAGAAAAGATGTTAATGTTCATGCAATGTCCAATGAGGTGTTCTTGTCACTGATGACGCTGTAAAACCGCCATCAAAAATATGAAAAATATGCTATGTTTGAGTGAAACTCTGCAACTACAGTGACACCAGGCAGTGAGAACCCAAACGAATAGATTACTTCCATGATTTTACACTGAATAGTTGCATTGGAATTTTAGCTTAAATTATACTGTGCAGTTCTTTTGCGAATATAAGTTTGTTTGCTTGCTCGAGGGCACTATGTTTCTCATGGAACGACAACAAGTTTCAATTGATTGACCTTCTAGTGGAAGTTAATGTGGACACATGGTCAATGTTTGACTTGATTTCTGATTTGATATCTTTCATTGAGAAAAGTCCTTGGGTTATAAAAACCGATCGATGAGCACAGAATACACAGTTCCCTTCTGGATAAGTACACTGTCAAGCTGGGAAAATAAGAATGGAATTAAAATATTGCGGCCTTGCAACTTAATAGCCATACTAAAAACAAAAGTTTAAAAAAAATGTTTAAAAAAATGAAGTAACATTAGTAGATGTGCACCTTTTAAAAACAGGATTGCGGGACTTCTAAGCGACGTAGCTCAAAAGGACAGCGCACATTTTGTGGGCTTGTTCTGGTTTCAGTCCCTATGATGTTCTGGACAGCAGCGATTTGGCATAGGGGTCTCAAACTCCCGTCCTGGGGGCCCACAGTCTTGTGATCTCCTTTCAATCAATAGCCAGTTTAGGCCTCGAAAAGAAAGGTGTGCAGACTCTTTAGCCAATCAGAGACTTGAATGAAGCATACAAGTGCAGGAACACATAGAAAACAAGTAGACCCTCCAGAATCTGGATTTGAGATCCCTGGTTTAGAGGACACTTGACTGTGATTCTTCTTATCCAAAGAGGGTCAGGTTGGGTGTTTTTTTTGTTTAAGCCCAACACTAAGAGACCTGCTTCTACTTATCAAGGTCTTGATCAAAGACCACGATTAGTTAATTAGTTGAATCAGGTGGAATCACGGAGCTGGGCTAGAACGAAAAACCTGCACCCTGCACCCGCACCGGCCCAGTTCAGATAATGTTGGACGACCCCGATCTTGGGTTTGCCAGCGATGGTGACTCAGCACCCAGCATCACTTTCAGTTGCAAAACTCCCCATAACTGCCCCGCCAGGTCAGCGGGGATGAGGAACACATGTCGCGGGGGTTTTTTCCCCCCCTTCAGTGGCGGGGCACGCTAACGACCGACTGCTCGCAATTTGTAGGCCCTTTCATCTCGACTTTTGCGCAATGTCCCACGGGCGCGACCGTAAACAAATCCGAGCGATTATGAGCAACAGGAGCCGGGGTGCCACGGCAACGGAAGGACCGGCGCGCACGCCAGAATTCCGCTAGCGACGTCGCGTCTAATTTATGACTTCGTTCGGGAGAGCAAACGGCTGTGAAATTGGCAAGCATCTCTCTCTCTCTTTCTCTATCTCTCTCTGTCTCTCTTTCTTTCTTTATCCCCCTCCCTCTCCCTTTACCAGCCTTCAAAGCTTCGGTCCAATAAGGAGAGGCCTCACACAGGTAGCCCCCGCCCACGGACCCTCCTCCCACTGGCTGCACAGCCCAAAGCAATTACCGGAACCTGCATTTCATTGAATGAAGCAATTACGCCTGGCCTACGGTCCTGTGGGCTGGCTCGGCTGGAACTCATCCCCCTGCACATCGTTAATTCTCCTAATTTCATAAATATTTGAGTAGGTCAATTTTTTTTTTTTTTTTTAAATCTGCAGTTCATTCAAAGCCTATTTATAGCCCAGAGGCATTGTCATGCACATTTATGTAAGCAGGCTGTGACAGAACGTGTCGTCATAGACTCTTTCTTCATCAGAGGATTAGGTGGATACCAGCTTTTGAAACTTAGCTCGGAGTTTTGTGGGTGTGTGTTACACGAGAGCTCAAACTTAAAGCTATTTTTTTTTTTTTTTTTTCATTCTCCGTGTAACAGTACACCCAGCGCAGCGGTAATGAATACCCGCTGTTAATTAAAACTTTATATCCTTACTTAAATATCAAGCATCATGTCATATGAACAGTGAGAACTTCCACACCTGAACTATTTGATAAATATTTTAAAAAAAGGTATTCTAACCCGATGCTTTCTCTCGAAGGTGATATCAATGGTGGTGTTTTTAAGTCGCTCGCCGAGATAATTAGAAATAACACATTGGTTAAGTGATTTAATTTTCTTTATTTTCCCATGAGATCACATTAGGGTAACTGTGAAATAAGAGACCGCCCAAGAACGTGAAGCTCTACTTCACTGGCCTTCTTTATAGCAGAGAGGTCAGCCTCATTGTTTGAGTTGTTTTGCATTAATTTGTTGTCCTGTGTGGGAGCCAGTCTCTCTCTCTCTCTCTCTCTCTCTCTCTCTCTCTCTCTCCCTCGCTCTCGCTTGAGCACGCTCTTGAGTTTGGCTTCCCCACGGTTGAGTTTTAAAACAGCGGAGTGCAGCCGGGACTTGTTTTGAGTCACAATAAAACTGATACCATTCAAACAAGCAAGGTTACTCCCGAGCTCCATGTGGAGCAGAGGCTCTGGTCCTCCGTGTTATGAAGAAATTATCTAGCAAAAGAAATAGAGGACAGAAACACTGGTGCAGCGGCGTGGGGGAAACGCAGCTGCCCCTGTCTCTGTTGTGTGCTCCTTCCTCCAGTGTTTTCATTTCAGTATCACATGTACAGTAATGGGAGACAGCTATTAGATTTTTCTTTTAATCAGTGAACACTAAAAAACAGAAAACATTTTTTGTGTTTTGATGATCCCCAATGGTGCAATTCCAATGGAATTCCATTACACAGAAACGCTGATAGACACCCAGTCCAATTAAAGGGGGGGCGAGGTCAGGGTGGTGTTATTATCCGGTATGATCATTGTAACACCAGTGTTACTTGGCAGTGTGGTTTTTAATGAATGCTAATCCTACTATGCGTGCAGTGTTGTTGGCATTCCTGTTTAATGCACTGGCGTACATTTCCAAACCACAGTTTAAAACGTGCCGAACGTTGGCGCCCGGCGCCTACCGCCTACACACGCAGGACCGCTGAGGTTCCTCACACACACACACACACGGGCGCGCGCACGCATGCTGTAGATTTAGAAGAGTGTATAAATCACACAGCAGTAAAAAAAAGAGGGGAACATCCAGCAGGCACCCTGGTGGCGCTTGTCGTTACCCGCCCTGCCCGACGAGGCTACAGCTGAGCGACAAATTTCGTGCACTGTCTCACACACACACACACACACACACACACACACAAAAAAGTGTTCGCTCTGAATTAAAGCGAAGTAAGTTTGCTTGCGTGCGCCCTCGGCTGAGCCGAATACGGGAAGGAGCTTCTCTTTCCTGACCGTCGCTCCCATGCTATCATTACTGGCCGAGCGGACGCCAGACAGCCGTTATTATCTCCAGGCAAAGGACCCGCATCACAGCGCGTCGCGGAAAAGCTGGAACGAGAGTAAATAGGTCCCCCCCCGCCCCCCCGTCCCCAAACCCGTGGCGCTGTCCCTCGGCCCGACGGAAAAGAGGGCGGCCGGATGTTTTGAAGGGACAGGAGAATAGCGGCGAACTCGTGGAAGTCTTCTGCGGTTGGCTGCTGGCGCCCTTCCACCGGAGCGAACGCGGGGATTCTGGGGGGGGGGGGGGGGGGGGGTTTTAACGACGCATCCTGAGGAATTCGCGCGAAGACGGTGCGGCTGATGTCCTCGTTACGGAAGGGCGGTCAACTCAACGAGCGTTCTCTGTGCGATTTACGCACAGCCAACTTTTGAGTGTGTTTGGAAACGGGAGGGTTGGGGAAAATGAATGTTTTTTATGTTTTTTTTTAATCCATGTTCAGTCAGCATTTAATGTGTTAATTGTATAATTATCGCTTCGAATTCATTCCTGATGGCGATGCTTGTCTCGTGTACTTCCTGGTTTCCTGTGGGTATCTCGATCTGGGAATTTCCTGTTGTAAAGTGTTTTTAGACGTTTGTTGAAGAAGCGCATTCACAGTGTCTGTCCAACAGAAGTAAACTGCGCCTTGGTTTTGACATCAACACGTTTCAGTTCTACAGGCTTTATTTTATTGGAAGTAACAACCCCCCCCCCCTCCGCCTTCGACCCCCCCCGCCCCCTAATTCTTTGTGTGACGGTCCCCTTCTTTTGATTCATATTGCTCTCATTTTTTGCTCTCCAAAGACTCTCTGTTTAAATTAAGCCTGTTCCGAAAGTGACAAGGTACAGTAAGCACCAGTCCGCGCACGGATGTCGGATGACATCGCCGGCGTCTTTCTGAAGAAAGTGTGTCGCAAACGGGAACACTCCGCACCGCTAAGTTTAACGCGCTCCATAACAGCCCGCCCGACATCACACCTGAGGGAGAAGAGGCTATCGCTAAAAAAAAATCTAAAAGAATGCAGGCGTGAGCTCGGCACAAAAAAAAAAACTCATCGTTCGAGCACGTCCTGAGCTTCGCGTTCCAATTTTGTACCTTCGGAAAGAGAAAGAGGCTAAATATAGTCGTCCCTCACTATAATGACTTATCTCCTCCGGCGTTACAGTCTACTTTTTTCATAAGGTCCCTCTGAAGTCTCGAGCACGAGGATGTTGGCACTCTTTGTTCGTGTAAATGTTCACAGACCTACCGAGCAATAATTTCACAAAGTAAGGTGATTTTCTTGCGATCGATCAAACGAGAGGAAATTATCCCGACCAACGGAACAAACGGTCCTATAAAATTTTAACTTCTACATCCCGTGCTTTTATTTTAAAAGTCAGCTCGAGAGTGTTATGTAAGCCGAATTGCACTAAGGATCAAAGCACCTCACGCTGGGTGCATTGGGTAAACCTTGCACAGTAGTTTAAGGACAGGACATTTCAGAGCACCAGAAGCAAAGTTATTTCACACATCACGAGCTGCAGTTTGCCATTGTCAGTTTTAACTGCCTGGGAAAGAAGGTGGAAATTTCTACAACTTCTGAGCGCTATTAGGAAGTGTAAAATTGCTGCAGGGAATGACAGTAAACTGTTTTACAGCATGTACGCTAGCCTGAGCCCAAGTGTATGAGTGTAGTGTATGCCCCAAAAAAAAAGGGGGCTTCACAGATGAAGGCTGTCCGGTTATTTTAAACAGCGAGAGGTAAGCCGGTCCCGCGAAAAGGAGGGGGATGGATGTGTTTAGTTACCGCCGTCCCCATCCCGTGGAGCCGTTCTCCCTTCATGTCAACAGGTTTCCCTTAATCTCTTAACATCTGCTGGGGGAATCAAGATTCCTGCTGCTACCTCTGGCATCAGCCTCTCCTTAAACCGACCAATCATCCTGTCAGGGAGCTTTTCCTCGAAAGACCCGTTGCGCTCACGGACCCATCTGACAGCTCCCTCAGCTCGGCCGTGGGTTCGCGCCCGACCGCGTAGGCTACCGCACGCAGCATCGCGCGTTTCGGGCTTTCAACACCCGCGTGGACGGACGGACGGACGGACAGATAGACGGGCGGACGGACGGACGCTGGCCACTTATCGGCCACGTACCGCACACAGCACCACACATTCTCACGCTTTATACACCCGTGTGGACGGACGGACGGACGGAGGGACTCACCGGCCTCGGCGAAGGTGATGATCTCGGAGGTCTGCTCGGCCTGCTCGCTGATCTCGGCGTGCCGCTGGCCCTCGTCCTCGATCTCCACGCTGCCGTCCTGGCCCACGCGGCCCACGTGCAGCTTCCGCAGGGCGTTGAGGAGGGCGGCGCGCGGCACGGGCCGCGTGATGTTGGGCCGCTCGCTCAGGTGCAGCATGCTCAGGATGTGCCGCTTAACCGCCTCCACCATGTCCGGCCGAGCCGCCGGCTCCTCGGGGAGCCGGGCCAGGGCGCAGGACGGGCAGGCCGTGGCCGACGGGCTCCCCTCGGCCCCGCCCCCACCCGCCGCCGCCGCCGCCGCCGCCGCCTCCTCTGACGGCGAGCCGGGAGGCGCAGGGGAGCAGCCCGCAGCCGAAATCCCGGAGAGGAGCAACAACATTCCACTCAACAGGGCCAATGAAGACATCCTCGGTGGGAGGTGCCCTGGAGACTCTGACGAGCGGCGCTGACAGAAGCGACTGGCGAACGCAGCTGACGCCTCTCCCGCTCTGCCGCTACCGCCGCGGAGCGCCAACGCTGGCTGAGTTAAAATTTACAAACTGTGTGTGCGCGCAGTACGCGTGTGTCTGTGTGTGTGTGCACGTGTGTTCGTGTGTGTGTGTGTGTGTGTGTGTGCCTGTGTCTACCTGTATGTGTGTGACAAGCAAGAAGAAGAAGAAGAAGAAAAAAAAGTTGTTGCAGTTAATCGAATCAAAAAGTAAATTTTCTTTAAAAAAAAAAAAAAGTATAATCCTGCTTTGAAGAAGTTTTTTTTTTTTGTTTGTTTTTTTTTCTTTTTCTTTCTTTTTTTGGCAGGAAGAACGGCAGGCTGGAGCTGAGAGATTTACAGGTCTGGTCTCGTCCTTCTGCGGTCTCGTCCGGTCCTCCGGAAAGTTTGAGCGGCGCGCGGGATACTCTGCTTCTCTGCTGCCCCAGGGATGTTCAGAGCTCTGGAGAAGTCTAGTAGTGCTCAGTCTGTAGGACTTGAATGGTTTTGTGGAAGTGGGCTGGGTTAATGCTCTCTCCCTCTCTCTCTCTTTCTCTCTCTCTCTCTCGCTCTCTCTGGACTTCTCACTCTCTCTTTCCCTGACTGTAATTATACCTCTCTCCCTCCCTCCTCCCTCCTCCCTCTCTCCACTACTATCTCACTCACTATTACTGACTCACCACTTTTTTTCATCTCTCTCTCTCTCTCTCTCTCTCTCTTTTCTGGCAGTCACCCGACAGATTACATATCATCTTTTCCGCCAGTGTTGGCAAGGGGCTTTTTTTGTTTGTTGAATTAACCATGTGTTCGTTTGACACAGGAGTGATGTAAAAAAAAAAATAATAATTCCCTTTGCCACGCTTAACAATATCTTTTCTATTTTACTGTTTCTCACTCATGCCAAGCCTTTCGTGCCGTATGACACATTCAGCGTATAGCTGCATGACATACAGTATAGCTGTCATTTGAAGTGTGAGGTGAGTCATATATCTGTCTGTTTGTCTGTCTGTCTGCTTGCTTATCAGATTACCAGCTTGCCTCTCTGTTGGTCTTCATGTATTTTGGTATGAAATAAGTGCAAATTCTTTGAGTTCCTCTTTGGTCGCTGTGGTTTGTGGTCATTTGACTATGGGAAGATCCGCTTTTCGTCATGAACGTACGTTTCTAAATATTTCAAAAATCTTTCTCCATATTCAGACTTTACTTGGAAAAACGACCAGTTTTGAGAATTGTAGCACCACAGTATCGTCACTCTGGAAGGGGAAAAAGGATTTCTGCGTACCCCTTTTTTAGTTCGTGATTAATTCGCACCGCGTGGATTCACCGGGAAGAGAAGGCTGGGCCACTTCCTGCACTCCCCTTGGTGGACGTCTTTTGGGAATCTCTGTGACACGGGCGGACCTCAGTCTGACATCACAAAAAAAAAAACGTGCGCTGTCATCAGAGTCGCAGACAATTTAATCACAAAAAAAAACACAGGAGGAAATGACTTTCACCCCTGCTTTAAATCACCCAGCGACGAGGAATGCACTTAAGGGCGAAGTCATCTCGACCCCCGGGTCTTTAAAGCCCCCACAACAAGGGCTTTTATGATCTTAAGTGAATCACATCGGGTCACACCGACCACCTGCATACGTGCATTCGGTGCGCTTGAAGCTGATGACTCTCGCAGAGGTGGTCCGACCTGAGAATGTTCATCCGCTTCCCGTGGCCAAAAATCGGATGAGACGTCCTCGCCGGAGAACGTTCCGTCGAAGCGTTGGCCGTTTCCCCCTTTCGTTTGCGCGCACGGCGACCGTTGCTATTGTTAAAGTTTAACAGTTTGCAGTTCTGTAAATGCATTCACTGCAAAGGGATTAGTTACCTTTTCTTGGTCCAACTTTTTACGGAGTTAAATTCATCAGTGTCCGTGGTCCCCAGTAATGGGGGGGGGGAGTATTACAGTCTGCCTGTGGTAGCACAAATTATCTGAGGACAAGTCCTCAGATGTTTTGGATTATGGTGCCCGCTTTATGGTCCGCGTGACCAAAGATGAACACACAAAGGCGTCTCGAGTGTATCTGTCCCCCTTTCCCTCGAGGACGCAAACAGACAAACACAAATGTGTTTTCTTTCAGCGAAAACTGACACGGTCTACACCCATGTCTGGTATGTGAAAATGAAACTGACTTCAAAAAACACTTATGGATTCTGTCCTAGATATGTCCTCTCTCTCTGTCTCTCTGTCACACACACACACACACACACACACTTTACAGTCTTACAATGGATAATACCTGTCAACTGTAAGAGAAACGTTGACTCAGTAGTCTAATTGAAACCTGTACTGCAGCAATTGTTCTCTACTTCTTATCCCCCGACACATACCCCCATCTTAATCTTCCAGTGATTTTTTTTTCTTTTCAGTTGTATGAAATACAGCCATTGTAGTACACCAGCAGAAATGAAAGATCCTATCTCTGGTTTGGCAGGGGAAAAGTGCTCACAGTTAACTCAACTGGTCCCTCTAGTGGTAATGTAATGCATAACTCATTTCGCGGTATCTTTCTTTCCTAAAATGCTCCTTCTCTTCTGCTGTAGAAAAGCAGTATTCTTATCAGATCCACTGTGGAATGGGTTTGAAAACTTCATTAAATGCATAAGCCAGTGCATAATTCCCTGGAGATGAACTTACTGCAGTAATACCTCAGGAGAATCATTGTTATGATTCCATTTTCTTCTTCTGTGATGTGATGAACAGGTGGTCAGTTACCAAAGAGGTAATAGAGAGACCGTGTCATTTGAAGTGGCCATTTTGAATTTGAATTTTTCCCTGTCGACTGATGCGTCTGTAATTCCCTGCTTACGAGGTGGCCAATGTGTGTGTGACAGAAATAACGTTCGCCAGGAGGTTGGAGATGGTGAACGTGTGCATGTGTGAATGTGTGTGTGTGCCTCCGTGTTTATGCGCATTTGTGTGTGTGTGTGTGTGTGTGTGTGTGTGTTTGTGTGTGCACGTGCGTGCATGCTTGTGGGCTAATGCATGCCCATTTGTAAGCGTGTAGAAACGGTGGCAGTGCAGATGAATGCATACAGGATGCCACTGCTCTGAGCGCTGAGCAGAAGAACAGCAGCTGAGGCAGTGCTGGCGATGGACAGCTTCGATCTAATCCATAATCATGACAGGTGCTTGGCTGGCCGTCACAGCGTCCTCTGCAGGTGATAGCACACCCTGACTGAAAACAGCGGTTCCAAACGAACAAGTTGAGTGAGGGATTCCGTAGGTTCTAAAACTCCTCTGTCCTCTCTGCCCCATGGAACCGTTTGTTTGGGAGGCTAGTCACAAATTCCCAGGGATGCTGGTCCCACCGCCATGACATCATTGGGGAGAGGTCTTACCCCATCATTAAGTTGGGGGGGGTTGGAGGGGTGTGTTACCCCAGTACCTGGAGATGGGGGGGCAGTATGCCTCTGCGGGCCCTGAGCCCAGGGGCTCACCCATTTAGGGAGAGGGGCTGTGCACGCAAAGGGGACAGATGTGATCTCCACCCAGCTGCCCAGTTCAGAAAGGGGGTAGCTATAGCAAAACCTCCTGTCCCACAGTGTCCCGCAAACTCACTGCCCTTTATCTTCTAGGAGTAGCTTTTTTTATTGGAATGTTTTTTTTTCAGTTACCGGCAGTGTTTGTTACATCAGGATTAGAATGCTCAGATAAGAACAGCAGTACTCCTATCAGATCACTGTGGAATGGGTTTGAAAACTTTATGAAATGCATAAGCCATAAGCCGATAACACAGTCTAGCACACTGACAAGCAGATGAAGTAGGCCTGAACAGCGAACTATTTTTGGATTGTTTTTTGTATTTTGTACTTTCATGCTTTTGTGTGTTTCTCTTCTTGGTGTAGCCAAAGGCAAATTTACACTGTGCTGTGTGGACAATAAAGTTTCACATTCAAACATCGGGGCTCCATTGGTCCCTTCACACCAGTAATATTGAAGTCAAATCAAAATGACAGATGCCATGCTATTTTTTTCATGTTATTTTATAGATAATGTTTTCAGAATAGTGGCTCAGATTTAAATGTAAGCTTTCAGTTACCTAGACAACAGAGTGAATGCAGTTGTGAATTGGGATGTGGATCATGGGGTTGGGACATAGGTACACAGTACAGTACTTTTCCTCTTTTGGGACGAAGAAAGAAAGAAAAAGAAAGAAAGAAAGAAAGAAAGAAAGACGTGCTTGACCTGCTTTGCTTGAGTAAGCAAGCCTGCTGTCTAAGTGGTCAGCCTGTAAAAAAATGTGAACTATGCAAGCGGCCCAGTGAAGCAGGACCTGGCGGCCGGATGGATGGATAAATGTGATGCGTTTGCCAGTGGAGGGGGGGTCCGGTTTCTGCTGCACGGGTTCAGTCAGAGTCCAGGAGTACAGTTAGCATATCCGGGGGGGGGGGGGGGGGCGTCTCGGGGGAGGCACGGGGCTTTGTGGTACAGGTATGAATACCGCCAGTGTGCTCGTCCCCCCCCCTTCCCCCCATCACCCCTTTTGTCTGAACAGGACTGTACCACTGCTTGCGGTCCCTCTCGCACCATGGCTTGGGGTGTCCCATTTCGGGGGGGGGGGGGGGGGGGAGTCATGGAAACATGAGCGATGTCATATGTGCCAAAGGAGACCAGTAAACTATGAATATCTGTATATTGGTTTGTGCATAATGAAGTTTTCCTGAGAGGGACCTTAGTGTCCTTAGCATAGCAGAGCAGCACATGCACACGTGGCCTGGATTGAATCTGGATTGAATCTAGATTGAATCTGGATTGAATCTGGATTGAATCTGGATTGACTTACTGTGGCACAGCATCACGTATGCCCTGGAATTCATCCAGATTGACTCACTATAGCGGAGCATCTGGCCTGGATTGAATTCATATTGCACCATATCAATTTTGTGTATTTTTCAGTGCGTCTGTACTTGTACGTGTGCGTGTGTTTGTGTGCGTATTTGGATGGGTGGGGGAGTGGCTTGGGGGGGGGGGGTTATCGATGCATACGTTTTCCACAGGAAATCTGGTCTAACAATGTGGCAATCAGACTACAGTACCGTGACCTGGACAGGCCACCACGATACTGTCATACGTTTGGCGGTTGCGACACAGCTGCTGGGAAGTCTGCTTCTCATTGCCGTGTCACTGGGGTTCCTCTAGTCACGGACGCTGAGCGTCTCTGTGGTGAATCCCACGGTAGCCAGGTCTGCAAGGTCAGTATCCGGTGGCCTAAGAGAGTCAGAGACGCTTGCGTGTCTCACCATTCACTGACATCACAGGGTAAATTTTTGTGACGCGGTCGTGTCCTGACGTTGTGTGTAATGACATGATGCCTTTCGGGTTGAGTATGAAATAATTTTCGTGCGTGCTGTGACTTCCAATGTAAACACCATGCAGTTGACCTTTAGTGGTGTCCAATTGCTTCCATGTGTTTATGTTAGATTAATTCTGAACTGAATGATTCATCTCGACCAATCTAGGAACGGGATGAGCTCGAAAGGAATTTTTTAATAATTCAGAGACACTTAAAAACCACACAAATAATATGATCAAATGAAAAACAATAATAATGAAAGCATTTCTGGAGAAAGGGTCGGAGCTTGAACTTTACTCACAGGGGAGTTCAGTCTGGGACAGCCTGCAGTGCGAGATGTGTTGGGTAATGTTGCAGTTGACTGTGTAGGAGATCATGGGAAATATCATCCTGTTTACTCTTATGATAAGGCTATGGCTGATTCACTGCATTGGGGTATTCCAAAGCGCAAACCAGGCTCAACCACATGCGTTGATTATAAAAGGCTATAAATGTTGACAGGTTAAACAAACAAAAAACCAGAGAATAAGACCTATTTATTTCATCGGTGTTTATAGTACAAGGTGCTCAGTCTATTTTTTACGGTCCAACGACTCTGCAAGAAAAACAGAAGAGGACATGCGAAAACGGGAGCGTGTAAAATCGTGTTTCTTGTTGTGAAGTGCAAGCTCGTTGTACTCTTCATGGCATTTCTGACTATGAAGCGGGTCCAATTTGAATGTACCATCGGCAGGGTGGCCTTTTGTGCAATGAGAAGTTTGATAGAAGATAACACGCACGTTCTGGAGCCTGCAGTGTTACAACCTTCAGGTAGCAGCAGTCACTCTCCAGACTTCTCATGCATGTGATCAATGGGAAAATGGTCTTGCTTTTTAGTTGCTTTGATAAGCATCATGACCTGACCCCCAACGGGAGCGCTTGTTTAAGGCATTCCACGTTTATGTCAGCCATGTTGTCATACTGTATGTCAGCGCACACCCTACTAGGCAATTTGACTCAAACACTAAATGTCTGTGAGGTAGGAATATTTCTCTGCAGCAACCTGAGTGTGTCTATAGAATCACAGCTTTGGTTGTTTACTGACCTGTCCCCTCTGGGTGTAATGTCAGATGTTGGTGCCGAATGTGAATGGAGTAGATAGCATAACATAACATGACAAGACATGACACGATACAACATAACATAATATAACATAACATGATGATGGGAACAGGCCATTCAGCCCAACAATGCTCGCCATTTTCTAAAGCGTACCTAGCAACTGCCTACAACTAGATAGTATCTAGCACCGTATCAAGCCTGGTCTTGAAAACCCGCAGAGTTTCTGCCTCTGCCACATCACATGGCACGCTATTCCACACAGTGACAGCTCTCTGTGTGAAAAAAAAACTTCCTACAGTAACATCTGTGCGGAATTGACCTTTTCCTCATTTCCATTTATGCCCTCTCATTCTAATAGCAGATCTCAATCTGAAGAATCTGTAGTAGTTCACTTTGTTAATCCCCTTTATGAATTTAAAAACCTAAATCAAATCACCCCTAAGTGTTCTTCTACTAAGCTTGAAAACATTAAGCATCTGAATTCTTTCCTCATAACTTTCATACCAGGAACCAATTTGGTTGCCCTTCTTTGAACCTTTTCAAGAGCCTCTATATCTTTCTTGTAGTACAGTCCCCAGAACTACACACTATACTCTTACATGTGGTCGGACAAAAGTATTGTATAAGTTGAGTTCCCTTGATTTATACTCAGTACTTCTAGCTATATATCCCAGCATCCTTTTGGCCTTTTTTTTACTGCTACAGGACAGAGTGTAGAACCTGAAAGGCTTTGATCAACTATTACTCCCAAGTTCTTTTCAAATCTCCTTTTGATCTGAAACGTGAGTGCCAGCTAGGGTTGCCACATGTTCGATTTTTGACCAGTTCGGTTTTTTATGAGGTTTTCAAAGTATTTGTACAGGTCAGGTATGTGGATTCCTGGCTAGAACACTGCCATTGTACCCTTGAGCAAGGTACTTAACCTGCATTGCTTCAGTATAAATAGATGCAATGTAAATGTAAAACGTAGTGTAAGTCGCCTGCTAAATGTCTGTAATGTAATGTAATGGTCCCGACTGGAAAAATGTAACGTCTGCTTAGAGCTATGGAAGAAATGGTTTGTAATGAAGTTGCATCTCCATCACTCCCTATCCAACGACACCAACACCCCCATTCTCCCCCCACCCCTTGGTCCCCAGGTACCCAGCTCCCCACCTCATGTCCACCTGTGCACGATGTCCGGTTTTGACAAATTCTAAACCTGGCAACCCTAACGGCACTGCAGGCCACAGCAGGGTCTCCGCCATCGCCTAAAGACGTCAGGACGGGGCGAGGGCGGACCGCACCAAACCCCAGAAGCGCACTTGCGCAAGAAAGGAGAAACGGGGCAGCTATTCTGGGAGGCGCCGGTCATATTCCGATAAGGAACCGCACACAGGGGCACATCATGTGCCTCTTCGGTATTTTTAGCAGAGGCCCCAGGTTTGTGAGGGCTGTGTGTGTCACGCGTTCCTGATTTTTAGACCTAAAAAACCGCCGTCATAACACATCCCACTAAGAAGTCACACTCCACAGCAAATCGCTCCTACGCGTCAAGAGATTTCTCCGAAGCGGGGTTGATAGGTTGGATTTAATTTTTTTTTTTTTTTTTTATATCTGATGACTTGTTATTACGCATTTCTGGATACATTTTATTTAATTTAAATTTATTTCCTTATTTAATGGAATGGCAGGTGTCTTGCTGTAACTGTTAGTAGTCATTTTCCACAGAACCTTTGGTCTTAATAATCTGAATATGCCAGATATCAGGCTTATAGATGCACTTCATTGGGAAGTCCAAATGTGAATTTCTTTAACACTGGTGGACGTTTCGGGCTTAGAGCAAGCACCTTTGAGAAGAGACACCCATGTAAGATCTATTACAGGCACAGACAATCACGAGGAGACTGAATGTAATCCAACACCAAGAACACACAAAAGACAACACCGTGTTCACACAAAAGACAACACCTTGTACACATAAAAGGCAATACCGTGTACACATAAAAGACAACACTGTGTACACATAAAAGACAATTAATGTCAGTGTAGGACTGAACAATTTCGAAAGGAATATTCAAATGTTTGTTGAGGCAAAAGACTGATTTGATTTTCCAACCACGCATTGTTTGATCATGTGAACGGATCCTCCGAACCATCTCCCTCCTCAACCCCACACACACACACACACACACACATCCAAAAAAAACATTGCACGCACCATACTTTTCCAAGCAGTATATTAAGTTAAACTATGTGCAGCCTGGAAATTGCCTTTTTTTCCATATATGGAAATCTGAGTTTTACACAGGAACATAACTTACGATTCAATCTGATTTCAACATGACTGGCCTGCTGCAGACAGCCACACAAACTCATACGCATACAGCATTAATGGCATGCTTAGTCATAGTTTTTTTTAAGCCTCTAATAACATGTACACTCAAATCTTTTTCCCTTTCCTCCCCTCTTATGATGTCACAGAGGTTTTTTTAATTATTTTTTTTTTTATGTTACCGCCCGGGCCAGATGTATTATGATGTCACAATGGGTGAAAGAGAGAGGCTGAATCAGACCTTCAGTAGAAGGGGTCCAGGAGGTAGGGGGGTGACTCAAGAGGACACGACTGATTGAACAAGGGGGCGGGAATGACCGAGCAGTCTGCTACAGGGCTAGAGGAAATGCTGCTTTTTGTGAAAGATAACTTATGTTTATGATATTTTTCTGAGTTGCTTTTGGTCATTGCTTTGGGAACCTTTTCAAATTTCAGTTTTCTTCATCGTCAAAGCCAGTGACTGATATGTCCTCAGGCAATTATACAGTATAATGTGAAATATAAGTGAAATATAAGTGCTCACTGACTGTATTTAGCTATTCTACACTCAAAAATATGTGAAAAGATTAGAAATACACTAAAATAAATTCATTAGTTTTTTTTTTTTTTTTTTGCCCTTTGGGGTCAAATTTTACTTGACTTGATCACAGTAAATTTATGGGATGAGTACAAGCATTACTAACCGTGTCTCGCCAGGTGTTGATTGACACTTGGGGGCCAACCTCACCATGTCAGACATTAACCATTAGTGAGTGGAAAATCACTACACAGAGGTCATGCGCAATACAGTGTGTCCATACATATCAACAGAGGTGGATGCCCCGTGTCACATGCTATTGTACAGGACTACGTGACATTACACTACATTACGTCTATTTGGCAGACGTACAATAAGTGCATACCAAAGATCTTTGGAAGAACTACAAAACACTAGTCAGATAAGGTACAATACTCGTTATAGTGTGTAACAGTTATCCATAGCCCTGGACACATTAAGTCCAGTTCACACAGTAAACGGTCAGAGATTAATGTTGAGTCAATCAGGAGGACTGCACAGTACGGGCCACAACAGAGCAATGTCAGCAATATCACATCTGCGTAGAAGTGAGGGGGAAAAAAACATTTTAAATAAATTGTTAACAGTTTACAGACACAGTATCTCTGGGACCTACCGTTCAGATTTTTGTTCTATAGAATTTACACTCATTTACACTTTAAGCACCATTTACACCCCAACCATTTGCACTCTTATCATGTACACATTTATCATCCTTTACAGTCCTCTTATTTACACGTTTATCATCCTTTACAGTCCTCTTATTTACACGTTTATCATCCTTTACAGTCCTCTTATTTACACTTTTACCATCCTTTACAGTCCTCTTATTTACACTTTTATCATCCTTTACAGTCCTCTTATTTACACTTTTACCATCCTTTACAGTCCTCTTATTTACACTTTTACCATCCTTTACAGTCCTCTTATTTACACTTTTACCATCCTTTACAGTCCTCTTATTTATACTTTTACCATCCTTTACAGTCCTCTTATTTACACTTTACCATCCTTTACAGTCCTCTTATTTACACGTTTACATCCTTTACAGTCCTCTTATTTACACTATTACCATCCTTTACAGTCCTCTTATTTATACTTTTACCATCCTTTACAGTCCTCTTATTTACACTTTACCATCCTTTACAGTCCTCTTATTTACACTTTACCATCCTTTACAGTCCTCTTATTTACACTTTTACCATCCTTTACAGTCCTCTTATTTACACTTTTACCATCCTTTACAGTCCTCTTATTTACACTTTTACACTCGCAGTTGCGATCGCAAACAAGGGAGGGGCGAGGTCTGTGTAGGACGTCTCCAACGCAAGCCTGTCGTCTGCCACATGACAAGAAAATCCTTGACTGCAGCATTGACTGGGTGAAGCCCAGACAACTGTCATAGGAGTGGAGTCATGCAATTACATCATTACAGGCCTGCAGGGCACTAAGAGGCTTCTGAGGACAAATAGAGCATTATCTATGAACCTGTTAGTCATACGTATACTCCGTATGAGGTGTACTCACACTGCTGTCTTGTTTTATCTGATGGAACTAGCAGACTTTTTTTAATTTCAGGATTTCAGACAGGATCTCGGTTAGATGTTTTTGAAGGTTCTGTAAAGTTTAACTAAAGTTCAAATATTCGTTTGTGTCCCAGAATGTTTTTGGTACATTACTCTCATCGTATCTTATTGAGCAGCCTGTGTAATTTACAAAGATTTTTTTGTTGCAGGACCTTTTTTAAAAAAAAGACTATTTAAAAAAAATATATCTTTTCAGAACTTGTTCGGGATCTTACAAAGATCTTGGCTGGATCGTTAAAAATGTATCTTTAGCACAAGCTGCTAACAGAAAGTGGAATGTTCGGTCACGTTTGATGTGTGACTAGGTGATGTTAAATCTAATTGGAAGATTTAAAATGTGCATTTCAAAATACTGTAATATTATTGTTTCCACTTTAGGTTGTCCTGGCTGCAGTTTTCTTGCCCCCCCCCCCCCCCCTTAAATAAATAAATATGAGATGAGAAAATAACACCACACGTCTAGACAGGCACAGAAGAGAAAAAAAAGAAAAAAAAAACGTTATTCCCTCTCTTTAATGCAAACCAGTCTGGCTGGAAATGAGTGGGATGATATTTTTTCCCCCCCCTTTTCATACAACTGTTTATTTTTTCTCTTTAAGTCCCGGGGAGTTTTTGCGTAACTTCGGAACTGCCTATAAACTGCAAAACATTCTTTGTTCAATTTTTGAACCAGAAGCTCCGCTTCTTCGAAGTTTTGGTTTGCATTACGGTCGAGGCTTGTGCGGGCTGCTTTGGGAAAAGTGCGTGCTTGGTTCCGTGCGTTCATCGCAGCAGAAATTATTCTAAAATATGATCCTTCATATTTGTGCGTGTGCTGAACATTATTATCGAATACAATGACACACAGGAATGTCTTCAAAGTCTCCTTGATGAGCCGCCCGGTTCAAATGCTAAATTCAGCCCTACACATTGAGAAGAACTAATGGTATCTTGTATTGTAATTGCATTGTATAGATACAGATCCTCCACATATATCTAAATATATACTACTATTGCTGCTGATACTACTACTACTACTACTAATAATAATAATAATAATTATTATTATTATTATTATTATTATTATTATTATTATTATTATTATTATTGTTGTTGTTGTTGTTGTTGTTGTTGGTGGTGGTGGTGTTATTGTTATTATTGTTATTGTTGTTGTTACTTCAATGCATTACTGTATTAACATCAAAACATAGTAAGGCAAAAATAGGAGAAGTAGAGTGGCGAAAGTACTGTTGATAACCAGGAGGACCGGAGAGAGAAAGAGGGGGAAAGGGAGAAGTCTAAATATAACTTTGGAGCGAGTGAGTAGGGAGGAAGAGGACAGGAAACACGAGCAATAGAGAGTAAATATGGAAGGTCTGTGCTCTGTTACCTGCATTCTGTCATTTGTTATTCATTTATTCAGAGGTGGAAAATCCAGGTTCAGAAAGTCAAAGTCTTCCCCAGTATTTTGGCCCAATCACCTGGATTGCTACTTGCTGGATTGATTCCTTCAGCCAGAAGGTAGAACTAATTAGTGAAATCCGTTGGCTGAGTTGTGAGCACATGGCAGGACTTTTACTTTCTGAAGCCTGACCACTTTCCACCTCTGCATTTTGGATGAATAAGTCGCCATCATTCACAGAGTTGTTCAAACTTTTTCCCTTTATCAGGACAACCTGTGGAGGCCCCTGGATGGCAGTTCTTCCCATAATAACGTCCTGGAGTGCAGTCACAGTGCATTGAGCAGAACAGCGCTCCCACCAAGGATGCATAAATATCCAACGCACTTGTGTTTTCTTTCAATGCATTTTCTGTGTCCAAGTTACCATTTTTCTGCAAAAATGCAGTGTTGAAACTAACATGAAATGTCAGAGCGGAGTAATGGCTTGGTCCTCTAAGCCACTCTGGGGCCGATCCTGGCCCGACACGAGCCCCTATTAAAATGACTGTGCAACCTGACTTCAGGCCCGGACAGCAGTTTAGGGCCCCCTGTTAAAGGGTCGTGATCCTCATCGTGCCGGAGGACCTGGAGCGCCGGATCCGTGCGGCCGGCCCGTGCCAAAGCGGCCGCAAGCGGGCCGGGGACGTCGCCGAGCCAATCGGCTGTGAGCGTGCGCGCATTCACGAGGCCTGTCAGCGAAGGGCTGGAGGAGCCCATGGAGAGCCAACCCCTCAGAAAGCAAAGCGTACAGGAGGAGGAGGAGGAGGAAGAGGAGTAGGGGAGTTGGGCAGGCTTTATTTATTTTATCTTAATGAGAACCTGGAGAGAGGGATTAATGTGTGAGGTTGGCGGGCTAATCCAACGTTTCCTCCGTTAAAAAAGTTTCCACCTCGCGGCCCGGCCGGACGTGGGGGGGGGGGCCCCCATCTGCTAAACCTGCCAAACCTGAGCCCCGGGATCCTCACCATCACGGGGCTCTCAGATGGAGAGGGGGTAACCACGGCAACAGAGAAGCTGCGTTCCGCACCGACTGGGAAATAAGTTCTCTCCTCTTATCTGTATGTTCTTCTTCTAAGTAGGAACTTAGGTAGGTGTGTGTGTGTGTGTGTGTGTGTGTGGACAACAGAGCGAGAGTGCGACCGTAAATCTGCACATCTCAGCAGGGTGATTTTAGTCAATTTTTAGAATCCGTTTTTTTTTCTGTTTTGCTTATAGTTTTTGTTTCCTTTCAGTTTAGTTTCAGTTCAAGTTTTATGAGCTGTCAGAAATTTTTATTTTCGTTTTAGTTTCTGGACGCCCATTTCTATTTAGTTTTAGTTTTATTATTACTTTTCGTTTGACTTTGATTTTTTTTTTTTTTTTTTTTAAACCTTGCCCTGGCCTGCAATACTCCTCCCTTGGAGCACAATACTGGTGATACACTGTGGCCATGCAAAAACCTGCAGGCCTCAACACATTTAACATGAATGTATTTTGAATGAATGTACAAACTGCATGAATGTATTGACATCCAACTAAAATGATTTGATATTCATCCTGGGAGCTACCCAACTGTGATCTATTTTTACACTGCAACTGATCACTTTGAGTTATGTTCAAATTCAGTCAACTGCAAAACAGACGCGAACTGTTCTCTTCTGAATGGTGGAAGTTGAACGGTCGTAATGAAAATGTAAAAAGAAAAGTTTGTTTGCAGCAATAAGTATGCACATGGTTTTTATCAGTAACATTAGTGCATTTGAAATGGTTCCCAAATGCTACTTTCTCTTTTACGACCACCAGATGCTGGAGAGCTTGTGTCTGTCCCCATTATGATAAGTGTTCTTCTCTTTGCAAAAAACGTGCCCGGAACAAACATCTTCCTAATCAAAAATAGTCAGCACATTGCCATGTACAGTGAGTAACACCGCTGCCCCAAATATCGCTTTCAAGTTTGTGGGGCGCTCGTAAATTCACGCTCCAACCACGTTAGGAGCAACAGATGACAATACGCGTAATGTAGTGAGAACACGGCGAGAAAAGTGTCTCCCTTTTACACAATGCCAACTCGGGAGCTAATCGGCAAGAACAATGGCTGCCCTACCGTTGCCATCACCCCTCAAATAGGAGAATTAAATTTTGCGGCCCACAAAGCACACCTCAATCCATCGACTGACTTTCAGTATACATGGGTGTGGAACGGAGTAGGTGACAGTTCATCTATAGCACATTTAATCCTTCCTCCTTGCATTTAATGTCAAGCATACTGAGTCGGTCTGTGCTCAGTGGTCCTCATTCACAAAACTTTTATTAAATTGTTCTTACTTTTGTTTTAAAAAATGTTCCGCCGAAAAACAACACGAGATCCGTGACACGCGCAGAACTTTGTTTTTGCGCATACCCCCTCCCACGTATGAGATGATGAATGCTGGCTGTTTGTAAGTTCTACGCGCAATCCCGCTCGTGCGATTTGCGTAAGGACGGAGCCGAGAACGAGCGCGCGTGTGACAAAAATTTCGAATGGCGAAATATCCTCGGAAACGCGGCCTTTACGATCAAATCGTCCGACCGTACGCACGTTTCCCGGATGAGGCCTGATGCGTGCGCACGCAGCTCCTTTCAGTTTTGACGTGAGGGGGAAACTGGGGGGGGGGGGGTCGCCCAAAGCTCCGCCCCGCCTCTGTCCTAATTCTTGAAATTCTTGCGCAAAATAGATGTGGTAACGTACTCCAGCGCAGAACACAACAAGGCTGCTGCGCATTACACACAACGAGAGACAATGATGTTCCTCTTCTTTCTCTGGAACTGTGCGGTTGAATGACCAGTTCCACTTTCTGAATCGTTTGTTGACGCCGGCAGGCCTGGTGTCAATGAATGATTGATCCCTCCTGAGAGCATTGTCCCATGCATCAGTTCCTAAGGGCCAACTCAATTCAAGTCAATTCAACTCCAATTCAGTTAATTCAATTAAATTCAATTCTATTGCATTTGCAGTGTTTTTTTTTTTTTTTTTTTTTTTTTTGCAGAGACACTGTCACAAGGATGCTTTGCAGAGGAAACAAAAAAAGGGAGAAATTTGGCACAAACTCAGGCCTGTCAAGTGAGCAAGTGAGGTAAGAAAAAAAAATCCCAGTGGAATGAAGAACACAAATCATTCCACTTCACACATTCTCACAATTCCCCCCTTACCTCTCGGTCCAGCCGAGTGCAGTTCACGCCACCTTTCTGGAGGCAACTGTAGTGATGACAGATGTCAACAGATCATCTGTCCCTGCTCAGTGCATACACTACATGGCCAAAAGTACGTGGACACCTGACATCCAACATTATGAGCATTAATATGGAGTTGCTCCACCCGTTGCTGCTTTAACAACCTCCACTCTTCTGGGAAGGCTATATACTAGATGTTGGAGCATTGCTGCAGAGATTTGCTTCCATTCAGCCAGGAGAGCATTAGTGTGGTCAAGCACTGATTGGGCGATTAGGCCTGGCTTTCCAACTGCTGCCTAAGGTGTTGGATGGGGTTTAGGTCAGGGGCTCTGTGCTGGCCAGTCAAGTTCTTCCACACCACTCTCAATAAAAACATTTCTATATGGACCTCGCTGTGTGCCTGGGGTCATTGTCAAGGTGAAACAAACTGTTGGGGAAGCATAGAATCTTCTGTGATGTGATTGTACGCAGTTGCATTAAGATTGTCCTTCCCTGGAACTAAGGGGCCTAGCCCAAACCAGTAAAAACAGCCCCAGACCAAGGGGTTTCCAGATAATTTTGGTCATATAGTGTACCTTGGGGACAAGGTAGAAAATACAGTGCAAAAAGTCATAAATGCGAGGCCCTGCTGGATTAAATGCTAACTGTATTATGTAATGTAACAGAGCAAAAAACAATTCAGTATTATAATAATTTACGTGTATATACTGAATGAGAATGTGTATAATACGGACTAGGTCACACAAATTTCAAATGGAGAAGTCTTATGTAACAAATTTGGTGATATTTTGAGGAAGTTACCAAGCTTTTTTTGACTCTTGTCAAGCATAATATACCAGTACTTCTGACCAATCTTCTGACCAAGCAGAACACGTTTCATGTTTTCCAAAGAAAAAAAATTAGATTTTTCTGGAAATACCCATCCACAGATTGCTGGAGGTTTTTTTTTTTTTAAAACAGCTGTTATAACACCAAGAGGAGGCAGCTGACTGTATGTTCATCCAAGACGTGGGACGTTAATGACGAATTTCCAAAAACCCAGAGCTGTTACTGTACAGATCTCTGGAATGATGCGATTGTTTAGTTTTTTTGTGTGTGTGGGGGGGGGAGGGTTCTACTTATGAAAAGGAGCTATGATACTGTGCAGATCGGCTGTGTTTCTCACTGGGACTTTGTCCTCTCGGCACTCATTGGGGGGGGTAACATGGCTCGGCCTGTGAACCTTACTTTTCTTTCTTTTTTGTTTTGTGCTTTTATTTTATCATGCCTCATATGTTTGATTTGAAAACATAGGCACCCAGGTGAAATAAGATTATTTCACGGCAAGGTTTGGGTCATTCTGCCTTTGACGGAAAAGAAGGAGAATTTGTATTATGATTCAGCGGCGTGTGAAGACTCAAATTCAAACAATTACCTTTTTTTTTTCTTTGCTGACGTATTCCAAAGATGAGTATGATATTTTACAGAATATCTGTACCTTCAGAGAGTGTATACACGTGTGCATATTCCAGAATATATATGTTGCGTGTGTACAGTAGCTCTAGCATTTAACATTTGAATTTTCATTTCATTTTAGCATGTTCATCAAACATTGGCACATACCGTGAGCTCCATAATGTTTGGGACAAAGACATACTTTTTCTCAGTTTGATTCTGTACTCCATAATAATCAAACAATTTGCATGTAGTTAAAGTGCCCATTCTCAGCTTTATTTAAGGGTACCTCCCTCCCCCCCCCACCACCAATGCTCTGCCTTCACTGTAGCCATCTTCAGCTCCTGCTTATTTCTATGACTAGTTGCCTTAAGTTCTGTGTTCAGCATATGAAACGCATGTTCAGTGGGATTCAGATCAGATGAAAGGCTTGGCCAGTCAAGAGTTTTCCAGTTTTTGGCTTTGTAAAACTTTGTTGCTTTAGCAGTGTGTTTGGGATCATTGTCTTGCTGTAGGATGAAGCGCACCCAATGAGTTTGGAGGCATTTGCTTGAACTTGAGCCAATACGATGCTTCTGTACACATCAGAATTCATTCTGCTGTTACATCATCAATGAAGAGCAAACAACTGTAGCAGCCATACATTCTCAAACCATGATACCCCTGCCACCATGTTTCATAGATGGGTGGGTGGTGGGGGGGGGATGGGGGGGGATCTAGAGCAGTTCCTTTTGTCCTCTACACTTTTTTGCCATCATTCTGATACAAGTGAATCTTGGTTTCATCTTTCCACAAGACATTTATGTTATTATGTAATTACATTATAATTAACAATTATGTAATAATTGTTAATGTTTTTAAAAAGGTCATTTCTACATGGTGAAACCAAAAATGTATTAAAAATATCCTTTTGATAAAAGGTCAGAATCTGAACTTTAACCACTTAAACCACACGTGTACTGTGGAGTACGGAGGCAAATCAAGAGAAAAACAAGTCTTTGCCCCAAACATTATGGAGCTCACTGAATATCAGTGACCCCTGAAACACCGATATCTATGACATTTACATCAATGCAACTGTCACACGCACACACAAGTAAAGGAACATGTCAGATAGGACGGCGGTAACAAAAAAAAAACAAACAAAAAAAACTTTGGCAACAAATTAATCTCCCCGGCTGTTTTTCCCCACCGAGGGCAGATCACAGCGAGTGATAAAGCAGGTTAAAGGTGTGGCGGGCAGGGAGAGACCTGCCCGGCCGTCTCCCACAGCGCTGGAAACACCTTGCTCTGGGGCACGTCCCGTCACTTCGCGTCAGCGCCGAAAAATGCGCGCTAGCGAGTGTCCTCATCCCCGCTAAATCACGCTCCCAGCCGCGTGTGCCCACGCTAATCCCCGCGAACCGTTTCCAATAAATTGGGTAATGGTAGGTAGTTCAGCTTAGGTAATAATTTCTACGTGAGGTGAGTGATGCCTTCTTTCTTTTTTTTCTTTTTTTTTTTACTGCTGAGGGGTGACTTGAACACCTTAGCCTACCATTTCGCAATATTTATTTGTTTAGTAAATGCGCCTTACTACACATAAATACAGAGATGACCTTTGGCTTATTTTTGTGTTTTATAGGTAAAGATTTCTATCTTTTTGACTTCACACGTCATACTTTAGACGTGCCTTTGGGTAACTTGCTCAAAAGGTTCTGCACGGTTCTTCACCTGAGTATTAAAACCTGTAACTTGTACCTGTAACTGCGCTGAGTAAAACCCAGAACCCTCCCAAATCTGGAACATGGCCTGAAGTAAAAAAGCTCTCTACCAGGTTTTATTCAGTGCAGTTATCCTGCTAACTCAGTAATCCTGCTTTGTGATACAGGCACCAGGGCTTGTAACTTTAAAGCTACAGGTTTAATACCCAGGTGGAGGTCCTTTTGAGCAAGTTACTCACAGGCGCGTCTACAAGTATGGAATCCTGATTCGTGAAACAGGCCCCTGCTCTTTGATTTCAACACCACATTAGGTCCTGTAGGGTTTCAGAGACTGGTGCGGCACACAAAGCCTCCAAAAAAAAAATGGGTTTTTCCGAAAACACCCTGCGAGGGGAAAAACCCCAGAACATTTCCATCGAATGAGCTCTCCATTTTGAGCTCTCTCTGTACCTCAGCGAGCCCAAGCCAGACCCAGGGATATGCAATGCCAACGGGGACAGCCCACTTCCTGTCCACTGTAACCAGGCCCCAGATTATATTGCCAGCAAAATGAACACTCACACCACCATATTACCCCAAACACCAGCCTGCCTACGGGTCACGACCGGGAATATCGACCTCCTGTCCTCTCTTGTCCTCAGCAAGCCCCAGCACAAAGGGTCAACATCCACCAGCTGAACGCTGGCTCTTCACCGTGCCCTTTGTGGAGCATCTTTGCTCGAGGAGCGTCCATTTTAGGTATGTGACCTGAGCGTGGCTTCGGTAAATATCCAGATGAGTAATTGGATTGTATACACAGAGTGTAGGTTGTGCAAGTACCTCTGTATAAGAGGCCGAAATGGCTTAAAATACATATGATTCATGCGGTATGAATGTCAGCTTGGCGGTTCACGTGTATTAAGGCCAGAGAACAGTGGCAGTGAGCGCTGACATTTCTGAAAAAGGATTCTAAATTCAAGGAAGAGCAGTAAAAAATGCGAAGGGGGTGTAAATGCCTTACGCCTCACTTCCTTGTCACTGTTCTTATACGTTCCGTTTCTCCTGGCGATCTCTGCTTCGGCAATAACTACATATATAACACAAACCTTAATTAGCCAAGGAATTACCAATTCAGTCAGTATAAAAGTTCAACAAAAAACAGTTAATTTAGGTTAGGAGTGGGGTGGATTTGTGATGTCTATGATAACCTATGATGCAGCAGAAATGCACGCTGGCTTCCCAAGCTGTGAGGTCATTTTATCTGATCGGGAGCCACGCACAGTAAAAATGAATCTGTGTGCTGAAGAACACTCTGACAGTATACCCTAGGCTAGGTAACTGAGAGGTTTTTGGGGGAGTTAGGGTCCCGTTTAGCCCCGTTCGGGACCTGTAACCTTGAATGAAAGGACAGATTAACAGGGCCGTGATTGGATTTTGTTCTCTTTTTTTTTTTTTTGTCTTCCCAGGTTGAATGATGCTGTGATTTTTAGACCCCTTGTGCACAGTGCTCTTGATTCATCTGTTGTTGGAGGCACTCCTGGAGACAGATTAGCTTTACTCCGGGGGATGAACAATAGATTCTTAGAGGGCCGACGTGCACGCTTGGCTTCGTCCCAACCAATATCTCTAGATGGATTTTCGAAACAGCAGCATGTGCCAATGTTGGTTCGGTCACGTACCGCGCTCCAGAAAGCATTTTCATCAATCCTACAAGTGTAATCTTCCACCATTGCTCATGATTTCATAAAAATGTCAGTTCGAGTAAATGTCGGCACGCGGTCCCAAAACAGGTCGGCCCTCGTGTTCCCCTGCTTTCCTCCAAACCTTTTACACAGTTAACAGTCATGCTTAGAAGATGCCCGACTGCTCAAACAGAAAATATCATTGCAAGCAGGAATGAAACTGCATGTTGATACATTTAATACGCTTCACTGATATGATTAAAATTTAAATGCAAGTGAGTGGCCCTCAGAATTCAGGAAAGCTAGCCTTCATGGGCGCTTCTGAGAAAGCTGGCCGCTTCCAAACCGTTTCAGCAATAGAATTATAAATTGGCAAATCCTGCCCTCTGCTGGAGATGACCTGCAAGTGTCTCGTTTAGAGAAGCCGCTTCAGTTCAGGCACCTCATTCAGCAACTGTACAACTGCAGTTCAAGGCACTGTACCTAAGGCCCCGCCTTCTCGCCCAGGTCCCCGCCTCCTCACCCAGGGCCCCGCCTTCTCACCCAGGGCCTTGCTGCCTTCTCACCCCGACGACCGCCTTCTTGCCCAAGGCCCCGCCTTCTCACCCAGGGCCCCACCTTCTCACCTCGGACCCCACCATCTCACCTTCCTTTGATATCAGAAGAATCAGAAGGTGAGGGGGCCACCAAATTAATTTTTGCCAGGGACCACCAAAAGTCTAGGGATGGTTCTGCTGACATGTCCACTATGCAAACCTCTGTCCAGGTTTACGTATAACTAGTGGCTGAAAAGTCCCACTAGAATACTGTGACATGTTTTATATTTTTTGCAATAAAAGAGATTGGGTATGTGTACAGTAGTTATCAAAAGACATTGCTGTATAAGTCTGTTTCAGCATCCGACAGAAAAGTGGCAATTAATCAGCAAGCACAGAGCTTGACGTCACACTTAATAGTTAAGTATTACCTACGACAGAGTTCACAAATCAACCACTGCAACGTGAAAATGTAGTGAAAGAATAATCTTTCCTACTAAGTAAATGCGTCAGCACAAGGCGATAATATGGTAGATTAATGTGACTATGCAGCAAACGCCTCAAATTGATAATATGATAAACACATCAAGGGAATCAGATGTGAAGATGTGATCACCTCATCACTTACTGTGTTATTGACATGCTACGCAGTGTCACTGAAAGCAATTACACAACTGATGAATCCAACCCTGACATAAATTCACCCAATCATGTGCTGCTCTGTGTGCAACATGGCTACTCCAGCACTCTTAGCCGATAGGTGGATAATTCCGTTGCTAGAGGACGAGGAGCGTGTGGTATACAGGTTTTTGTTTCCACTAATCACCCTGGCTCAGACTGAGAATTAGCTGTGCATATACGTTCACGTTGAGTTCCTTGTTGGTAGATTACATCACATAAATCACACAGAGAGACAAGAACGGACATTTTATATAGGGCCACAAGAACAGTGTTCATTTGTCATTCACAAGCTTGTCCGGACATTTAGTTATAATTGTGCATAAGACGGGTAATTAACGGCAGAAATTGTCCTGAAATCAAGAGATAGAACCGCTTGCCTAGCCCATTGCCATTATAGGCAAACCCAGAATTTCATGAATGTGTATTTCAAGACTAAAACGATTCCATTGCGCATGCAGTAAAAGAAAAACAGTATTGATTCTACATAATGACTATTTAGCTTGTATGGGGAGGAGAGGAATTCATTATTCTTAAAGAGTGAATCACAGTATTCAGATATAGCTGTGAGCAGTGCACGGGGGATTTTCTGCCCCTGGGTGTAGGGGTATAATTAGATTGCTGTGAGAATGTAACTTAGCTCATTTCTAAATATGTTTGCCGCTTTCCCTGAATATCTAAACCAGTTTATCGGAAGAGGGGGGTCTCCTCTTGAACAAGTTGTTCGTTCATTATGTTTTAGGTATTTTTTTTCCGTGTTATTTATTTATTTTTTGGCACATTCATTCTGAGCACACTGAGGAAGGCTTAGGCCAAAATGTTTGTGTATATCTGGCCTTCATACATGGATGCAATGAGACCATTGTTTATAATGTTCTAAAGAATGCTGTCTGTTTATTTCATTTATTTTACAACATCACTCCGAGCACACTTAACACTCATCCATGCATGACTTTACGCCCCTGATAAATCCTTCTTACACACCCTATGCTTACATACTATACTTTTATGGATAAGACTTAGTTTAATAAACTCTTGTTTTTCCCCTTGATGTTGTGTGTTGTCTCCCCTGGTTGCAAAATAACAATTCATTCATAATTCATTCATAATTTGCAACAAAGGCCAATTCTATTCTGTTACCTCTCCTCCCTCTGGTCTAGAAAAAGCAGTGGCAGAGTGTGTGTTCTGTGACCCTCATGGAAACTCTTTTCATTGTTCTGCCTTAGTTTTATCCAGAATATGTTTGCTTACTGACATACAGCATACAGGGGTTAACGGGAGCAGATAGAAATATCTTTCGGATCCAGTATTGTGTCATTGTATTTTATATTTAATTGTTTTGCTTCTGACAACTTGACCTGGGTCACCACTAGAAAAAGAGCATCAGGCGGCAGTGCCAAAAACACATTATAATGTCAATAGAAACATTCATGAAAGTAAATTTAAATGTAAAACTTTTTTAAAATCCATGCTGAAAGGTTTATTTATTTATTTTTCCTTATTGGAACATGTCCTTGCTGGTGCCTCTCAAACAGAAATAATCCCTCCTAAAAAATAAAATAAAAAATCCCATTTTTATTGAATTCGGAGGGGTGGATGTTCATACTACAAATCCAACCTTTGCATTTCTCACTCAAGTATGTGCACCCTATTAACACAAGATTTATTTCATCCTTTGACTGATTCCACTCTTGAATTTTTCCCTGATCATCATATCTTTGCTATCCTTCAGAATGGGGAAGAAACAATCCGTTAAAAATTTATTTTAATAAAACTTCCAGCAGAGGTCACTCTTCCCCTGTTAACAGATACTCGCGTTTGACCGTGTCACATGACGCTTTGTGTGTGGCTTCCGTTAAAATGGGACTTCAGTGAAACGTTCAGGTATTTCTCCATGACACGTTCGGTTTTGTAAAAAATGAATAAACAACCACGGCCTGACCCACCTTGCTATATTATTGTATCTTATTTCATTCAAGCAAATACTTCGATTTCTACATGTAGAAATCATATGTTTTTCATGTTAGAGTTACCTTAAAGGACATGGTTAATCCTTTAAGATCCCATCCTAAAAATGGCTGTTTGGGCATGTCTTGGTGTTTTTGACTGTAAAGCAGTGATATATTGTGCAATCATCAAGTGCCATATGTCTACTGCTTCAGCACAAATTCAGCTTTCTGGGGATGCCAGTTATTGAATTGTACCATATTCTGTTAACATATGCTATTGTCCATAAAGGCCAGGGTTTTATGAGAGATTTCTTGAATGTTATTCAGCACACCATCCCCACCCTTTACCTCATGTCTGTGGGTGCACACAGTGTTTTGACCAGTCACGTTTTGCCACATTCAGAAATAAGAAGGCCAGGTATAATTAACTGAATAACAAAGAAGAATGATCTTTTTTTTTATAGTCTACTGCTCCACGCACCTGCCGATCTCATCTCATCTCATTTCACATTTTACACAGGTATTATTTATTTATTTTACAATTAATCACACGGCAGCTTATTAGTTTGACAAAACATATTAAATTCACCTGTTCTTTCTGACCCCGAGGGCACTGGGCTTAATTTCCTGCTTCGGCATTAGGCCTCATATAACCAAAAAATGCTGCTGGCTCCCGTCCGATTACATCATAAAGGCATATTATTTTTATATTATTGAAGCCTTCGTGCCATAGCATAGAAGGCTCACATCATATTTCTGCTTTCAAAATCAAATTAATTTACCTGGGGGAAATCTGAACAAAGTTTTTTATTTTTTATTTCCTCAAATCAAGCATTTATTTTCTGTCTCTGTTTTTTACAGATTAACAAGGTCCACAGATGTAATGACGCTACAATGACCTCCTCATTGAAAATAGGTCCAAAATGAACCTTAATCTTATGGATATTAACATGTGTGCCGCACAGAGATCATTATGTATATGATCATGCTCATAAATATTGTCATCGGGACCTGAAAGGTTTTGGGCCTTTGGGTTTTTCTTTATCCTTAGTTTCTTCCAGAGAAATCCTGCAGTATACAAACTAGTATGCAGACTGTGAAAGTGAAGGAAAAGAAATGCAAAGCTTCTTGCTGCATTTGAATGGGCTCGTAAATTTATCGTAATTAACTTAAATAATCAATTGATTTCAAGTACGGGGAGTGAGAAAAAACTGAGCAGAGTTACTTTATGGAGTCACTTAAGATGACTCCATTAAGCAACAAGGCACCCAAAGGCTTGTTGTTTACATTGTATTTGCAATATCATTAACCTCACTACAACATCTTCAACTGCTTATTTTATTTATTCGCTAAAATTGTTTCGAGGTGAGTTGTTTACATTTTTTTTTTTCGCCGTGGTTCGTTCGGTGCCACGGGGCTCGGGCCTTTGTGATGTCACTCACCCTATCAGAAACCGCGACCAGGGGGGACGGCTCGCTTTCTGGACGAGGTCACCCGCCGTGGCCCCCGTCGAATTAAATCAAGGGATTCATCATATTGTCTGTATTTACCGAGTAATATCAGACAGGCCTGACCCTGCCCTTTGGCAGCTCCCAGATATTGCAGCTCGGGAGAGAGAGAAAGAGAGAGAGAAAAAAAGAGAATCACTGGAACTCACTAACGGGGTGGGGGGAGGGGTGGGGAGGGGGGGAAATAGCTTGCTGTGTTGAAAATGGCTTTGCGGTGTCCAGTGTTCTCTGATCACGGAAGTGTCAAACAGATTGCATGTACGGGCAAGGGAGACGGCCGCTGGGTATGTGTGATATTGTTTTAAATCCAGAAAAAAAATCTGTCCTGAACACCAAACTTCCCAGAAACGCGGTTTATATAATTTAGGGTTTATTTCTTTGTTTGTATGCAGCGAATGCGGTGCATGTCTTGAATATTTGTGTTAATATTGCAGTATCAGCACGTGCTATGTGTTATACATGTGCAGTGTGTTGTTACGTGTTTATTTAGAAATTAAAATGAATAAATAATGAATAAGAAACAATAAAAAAACAGGCATGACTTTAACTGTATTGTGGGAAGTGACATGATGACACTACACACACACACACATAGCAGCTTTTCAACAAACTTATTAGAAAATGGCAGTGTATATCACGGAAAATCAGCTTGCACATGCAAAATAGTTTGAATAAAAAAAACAGTGTGGGACATTAGCTATAAGTGCCATATTCATTTAGCACTGAAATAGTTTTAGCAGGAAATAGATTCTATTCCTGTGGAGGTGTTACGTTGTGGATGCCAAGCGGAGGTGAATTATTCATCCAATTCCAGATGGTTTTATTCAGAGGTACAAGTACCCCTAGGGGTACCTCAAAAGGGTGTGTTTGGGAGGAGGGGGAGGGGGGGGATGTACTTCACATGAGAGTAAATAATATCAGAAAACTAAAAACCTGAAGGGGCAAACATCACAAAGGGGAATTGGCATTAACCCTTTGAACAGTAGGTCTATATATATGGATTGTTTTTGTTCTTTTTTTTTCAAAATTCTAATTCCGTGTTCTATAACTCCACTGCTTTCGGTTGCCGGTAAAATCCATTGTGACATCAGCGTTAGAATGTTCAGTTAAGAACATTCCGGTCACACGTTTGCGATCTCACGCCTCAAAGCCAACCTCGTTCTGAGCGAGCACAGACAGACAGAGCCGGACCGGTACGGACCGGTATGGAGCGGTGGGGACGGGAGGGAGGAGGTCGCGGGATTGGTCGGGGCTGGCTCCGGCAGAGGCTCGTTCATCCCGGCCGCCATCGCCGCCGCCGCCACCGCCGCCACCACAGCAGGAGAGCAGGAATGAAAAGTAATGAGACCCTCCTCCATGTCTTATTCATGAGCGGGGACGTCTGGGTTGGGGGGGGGGGGGTGGGGGGGGGGGGGCGGCAGAAGAAGAGGCCTTGACAGGGCTGCGTATGAACTGGCTGACTGTGCTGCAGGAGAGCAGACAGACACGCACACCGGGCTAAACAAAGGCCAGCTCTTTCCTAAACACATTCCGCGTCAGGAGAAAAAACAACGACCACATAGTGTAAGCACAAATCGTGTGTGTCTTACCGCAGGCAATGCTGTTTATTTTTATTTTAGTGTTTTTTGTTTTATTTTTACATAATCTTGTCTGAGCTCAAGGAAGAAAATAAATAAATAAAAAAGTATGGGAATTCTGCTTTATTTATGAGCACTGTGTTTTGAAAGGTGTGTGTTGTTGTATACAATCTTCTCAATATCACAGTTGCCGGGTGACCTACCCGGCTAAAGCACTAGCCCCCAGTGCAGTTACGCACTCCCCTGTCCAGTACCAAAAAAACCTGGCCAGTTGCACAAGGCAAAGCACAATTTCCCATAGCCTCTCTCCAAGGGGCGGGGGAGGAGTACACCATGCCTAATTGGTGCAGACACCCGATTGACCAGGATAAGGATACCAGTCCTCGAGGCATCATTCCCCTCTAATCAGGACTGATTTAAACCTGGGACTCCGGGTTAGTTAAGTCTCCGGCCAATCAGTGCCATCAATCGGTCAATTATCTACCAGGTAGAGAAAAAAAAAAACCCAGCGGTGCTGCCGGCCTCCAGGGTCAGATTTGAGTATCACTGGACCAGAAGAATCGTTTCTCACAATGAGGATGGGGCGAATCCAACCAACAGGAGCCCTCTCTCTCTGTAGCCACCGCGTCTGTCGATCGTCATGGCTACCTTCCTGCCATGCTCACCTGCCACTGGCACAGTCAGTGTTCAACATGAACGATCAGGCACGAACGATAAATTAATTCACCGAGCCACGGTCGGTCGACGTTAACGTTGAGCGCGACGAGCATCCGCCTCGTTAAATAGCCGTCCCTCGGTCCGAACCCCTCAAAGATGGCCTTCGTTCACAAATTAATTTTATTTTTTTCAGTTTCTAAAGTTTTTTTTTTTTTTTTTCTACTCGACCCTGCTGCACGCGGACCATCATGCAACATACGTTCGACCCCGGCGCTGTTCAGCCTGTGCTACGCAGGCGAAGGAAGAGAAATCTATTTGTTCGCTCCCCGGTTCATCGGATTAAAGAGGAGAAACGCGGGCTTTGGGGCTCTGGACTGTCTCAGCTCGGTCATGATTCAGAGGTGGAAGCCGTACGTTTATAGATATTACAGGGCATAGCTCTCCGTGTGGTAGGGAAATCCGAAGACCGAGGTGGACTGGCAGTCATATTAATAAAGCACATCAGACGCCGTGCAGGAAATTGCTAGAATATAATAAAATTCATCAATCTGTGGTGTCAGGTTTCCAGTACGAGTAAGAAATATGTTAGAAATATAGCTGAATGCATGCTGGGCAGTGATTGCAGCATATTTATCAGTGGGGTACCTTGTATGCGCAGTAACAGTGCAGCATTTGAAAATGGACACCTCCCCAAATGTGACCAGAAAATCTGACAGACAGAGGAATTTAATATTAAAATACTCACAAGCATGCACACGTTCACACACACATCTTGCCTGTGACTGACCCATGCTGGATACTCCCATGTGCAAACACACTGACATGCAGAAAATTAAGATTTAAGAAGACTGAGCAAGACCATAAATGAATAAATTAATAAACCATATAATTTTCCATCATTTCTCAGTAGTGTCACAATAATGCAGTCAACACTGATATTTCTAGCATTGTCTTTATGCTGCGGCTTGTTGATCAGCATTTATTCACTGTGTCCCCTTGGAACAGACTGTCAGGCTACCGCTGCCCTCAAACAAGTTTTCTTTAGAAAAGATGGCACTGATTCAAATGTCAGGATACAAGAATGGTTAGTAATCAGTGTTAAATCCTAACAGCGTTACTTATTTGTTAGCGGATTAACACTCACTACGCACAATTTTACCAATTGGTTAATCATATCCAAATGTACCACATCCAATCTGATAGGGTATATTTAATGCTGATAGAGTATATTTAATCCCATTGGCACACAATTCTGTGCTCTGCTGAAAAGCAGCCAGTGACATTTGGCTTTAGTTGCATTTATTTCCATTTTATATCAGACTTCTTGCTGATAAAACACAATAAAGTCAAAGAAATAAATAGATAACAATGAAGATTGATATGATCCCATATGGGAGTATACGATACATCTCTTTTTAATGCATTTCTTTGTTAATAATTCACTTGCAAAAAACCTGCTATGACTGAGGACATCTCTCTCCATGCTTGGATCGTTGAAGCTTTAGCTCCTTTCAATTTTGCAGGGGGTATACTCTAAATGAACTATGTCTGAGCCTCACTTATGTTGAGATACTAACGTGGGACTCAAAAGGAGAAACAGAACTGGAATGATTAGCATTCATATGCAAGTACTGACAGTTTTCGTCTGAAGGACTGGTTACGACTGTCTTCCCCGTGTGACCGTACTCCTGCTAAGATTCCAAAAAGAAAGACGACGGCGTCCATTTTGCAGATGGGTGACTCTCACCTCAGTGGACGACGCCAGACCCCCTCGCGCCATTAATCCTCGCACCCCACATCGCTCAGCCATCTTCTGGAGAGCGGCGATAAGGACGGCGCTCTCAATTCACCCGTCACGTTATTACGCGTTACCGCGCGGGATCGGCCCCCCTCCTGGAGAGGATTGATGGGAAAAAATAATGAAGGACTGACAGGTGGAGAATGACCCGTCCTGTTAGGGGTTTAGCTCTTCTTCTTTAGTAGATGCTGTCAGATTCGGCTTCTCCGGTAGCTCGCCGTCTTACGGGAGATTGGGAGGAAAGAGTTACTGTAAAGGGCACCTACATCGGGGCTGTTATTTAAAACGGCATCGGCAGTTTACTTTTGCAACTGTCATTTAAAATGCACAGCTACGTATAGATAGTCGTGATCTGAAGTGATACTGTGGGAGACAATGTATATTTGAAAACTGAATTCGGGGAAAATGAATCTTTGGTACGGCCAATCAAAAACTTTCCCTGGTTAATGTTTTGTAAAAGATACACCTCAAGTAGACCGTATTCTTGCCTCCATTGCATTGTACCAGTAGATGGTGCTATTTAATTATAGTTTAATTTAATGTATTCCACCTGAAATTAGTCATTTTTTATTTGATAGGATCATGCTGAAAAGTACTGCATCCTGCTATGTTCTTTCAGCTGTGGTTTGTTTCCTTATGTATTGACAGTCATTTTAGATCACATCACTGAGACACAGCTCATTATTCTTCTCATTATTCTTCTAAACACCTTTTTTTTTTCAAAATGAGAGAGAGGGTCCAAGAACAGACGTCTCATAACCAGTTACTTTCCTTTAATAGCTTCACAGGCATGTGGTGGACCCCCTATCTGATCTGTCTCATGGGATAAAATTGACAACGTATATATCTTTGACTCAGAGATTGATCATTTTTTCTAAATTACAAAATAAGAATAATAAAAAAAGACATGGCTAATGCAATAGTACGTGTAGCAGAGACAGCAAAATAGATCAAGTATTTTGCAGGTTGTGAAAAGAAAATGAAATTCCTATATGTCTGATTGTATACACTAATATCAAGGAGACATTAATTATAGGAAACTGTTTAAATGAATTTTTAAAGCAAATGCGATTTTTAAAAATATGGCCATAAGCAGCCATTACAGGCTCCACGCACCAGACCCAAGTGGCCAAAAAAAAGCATTTACAAAGATTATTGTTGTTGTTGTACAGTACCACTTACTGTATTCATTTAGCATAGTTAGCATTACAAAAAAGCTAACTTGGCTAACAACAAAAAAGTTGACTTTCACCTACAATAAATATTCATGGTGCCATTTACCACTGGTTTTGTAATCCCTGTGCAGATTTTAAATTAAAATGTTTTGGAAATATGGACACATTGTCCATCAGAAGTTATCTGCAAGTGATCTCAATCCCATAAGCACTTGATTACAAATCAAATGCCACCGAAACTCTTCAGCTGAACAAATAACTCAAGGGTTCAAATTGAAAAATGACAAACAAGTGATTGAAATGTACAATAACACAATGTAAGTATTCAAAATATTAATTCAGGTACAGGACTGAACTTATGGAAGCAAAAGGACTATGTAGAATAAATATTACACGCACAGGCATGCACATGCACACACACACGCACACACACACACACACACGCCCTGCCTGTGACTGAACACATGCTGGATCCACTGATGACACTCCTCTGCAGACACTGACACGCAGAGTCCCGATTGGCTCACGGTGCGGTGACAGATGATTTGACACCGAGACGTCTGAAGAAGACAGCCAAAATGGGAGGTTGCCCCCAGCTCGTTAAGCAATCAGGCTGGTAAAGCGAAGCCGTGCTCGGCGAGATGAACGCGCTAATTGGCGGGTAATTAAATTAAGCCGGGCTATAAACGCACAGCTGCATCTCCTCCCGCGCCACATCTGTTTCCTCTCGCTGAAAAGGATTAGCAGCCGACAGGCTGAACACCGTCGATATCAGAGGCGTTAAATTTCGTGGCCGCTTGAAGGTCATTTTCTTGCTCCGGACCACAAACACCTGAATGCCCAAACACATTCCGTCCTCAGCAACTTCTGTTATCTAAACTATTCAATATCGCACATATCACTGTCTTGGCCAATCACATAAACTAGAATGAATTTTTTTTAAACCCCTAGAGAGATCCTTTTAATGTGGTATTTAACCATCTGTGTCATATAATTAGATTGTACTGAATGTAGTAATTGCTAATACTAATTAAAATTAGTTTCATGCACAACATCCTTGTTTATACAGACATCTTTGGGTGTATTAATATGGAACTTGTTCTGGAAGAGAGAAGGATTTACCATATGGTATTCATGATACAAACACATAGTTATTAGCCAATTAGAACTGAGTATTCATTAAATACATGGTTTAAACATATATGCATATGCATGTTGGCATGAGAAATGTTCCTGCGAGAATAACAAGCAGACATTGGGACTAACAGCACACGAACATGGCAGTAATATGGCTGACTACTGTCAGAGGAGGGAGGGTTTTTGACAGATGATAAGCTCTTCAGCGCAGAACAGCACAGCACAGCCCCATTAACTGTACTGTAGATCTGCAGATGGACATCATAAGCGCAACATCTGTTGTGTATTCACGGAGAAATGGAACATCTGTGTCACATCCAAGGTTCACAGACACGTTTCAGGGGCGGCCCGTGAAAATTGGGAGGACGTGCTCGCTAAAACCAGTTGTTCGGAATCTCTTCAGGAGACGGAACATGATGTACCATTATTGCCAGGACATCTGGGCACAAGCAGACGGACAGGCAGACAGGCAGGCGGACAGACAGACAGTGTGAATAGTTCACCCTCAAGGTGCAGCCTGTGTGATCGCCACCATTCTAGCACATTTATTTGCTGCCCTGTATTTGGCAGTTTATAATGCTGACAAAATTTCACCTATTTTATATAGCCGTATCCAAGCAACCCACCAATACATCTGGATGTTTACTGGTTCCCAACTGAGGTGAAACTTTGCTTAACATTCATTGGATTTGTGATCGGAGAATCCTTCTTGGCTACAGGAAAAAAAAAAACATAAAAATCTTGTCACGCTATAAACACTATAAATTCTTGCGACCATAATTGAGAGATGGGTTGTGGGAAATAGCCCTGTGATAATACCAGAATCATGTCCAGGAGATGTTCTTTAACCACTTCACAGGAAAAATAAAAATCTCTGAACATCTGAACAAGCTCAGACACCACTCCTACTGCGCTCAAAGTTAAAAATGGAAGAGTCCGCTTTGGGATGGCCTGATTTAGGATCCTCCATTATAGTTTTAAACACGCTCAGTAGTCCAGTGGTCCAAACCAGATCTTCTAACCTCTGCAACAGCTGATTTAATTGGCCCAGAAACAGCTGCCACATGCTCAGGAAATGAGCAAACAGTGATTTTTGGCCAGGACTAAATCAACATTTGTCCTAAAATTTTTTGACTTAAAAGCAGATTTGAGCATTGAATCCAGGCCAGTGCATTTGCATTAGGTTTCCTCTTTCTGTTCTGAGACCTGCATCTCATTCAGAATGAGTCAGAATGCCCTTCACAACTTGGTCTCTGGCTGAAACACTGCACAGCTACTAAATGAAAGTTTGCCAAAGTCACTTCTGTTCCAGCCACGATTGTGCACATCCATATAATTAGTTGAATAATTTGTGTATTTGGCAGGGTCAATGCACATTAATACTGTAACATTTCTGTAAATCATAAAGCCAGGGAGGCTAATTTTCATCTGCAGACCCTGGGGCCTGCATGTCTTTGGACTGCAGGAGGAAACCGTACTACCTGGAGGAAACCCACGCCGCAGACACGGGAAGAACACGCAGACGCACAGAGAGGAACCAGGCCGGCTAGGGGAATTCAAGCCTGCAACCTCCTTCCTGCGACGCAACGACGCTAACCGCGGCGCCACCGTGCCAGACGGTTTTTTTTACGGCGGGTCCACGGATCGGTCCTCACGGTTTGGGACACGGACGCGGTCTCGGGCACGACCAGGACCAAGAAGATGAAACAGAAATTCGAGCAAAGCCTCGCGATCGGGAGACAGCCGGAACCGATCTGGCAGGAGAGTGTCGCGAGAGAGATCGGCAGCGGACTTCGCGGCGAAGCATTGTCGGTTAACGCCGGCGGCAACCCGCCCGGCTGCGTGTTTGGACACAGCGCTGAGCCTTTCACAAAGCTCGAGGTGTCTACCCGCTCCATAAAAGAGCAGGGAAAAAGAGGGGTGGGGGACGGCCGACGGGGGTGGGGGGGGGGGGTCTGAGTGGAGAACTAGCCTGTCCAAATCAGGGTGGAAATTGGGTGGAAATGAGAGAATCTAAAGAGGGAGCCATCTCTCAGCAGGGAGGCAAGCAGGCGGGCAGTAAATCAAATCTGAAATGGACTGATAGCTCTTATCCATAGAGCAGACACAGATTGCCATCATCTTTCACAAAGCTTTCATATTTGATTCACAATGAAGAGAGAAGTCAAGGGTACTGTGGACGGTCTGAAAAAATCCATTTCTATTCATAGTTGTTGTTTTTTTTTTTTTTACACAAATTTATATTTAACAGAAGAATATGCATCGTAGGTAATGTAGTCTGCTTTTATTTTTAAACTAATGAAATTGGCCCATCTATCTCGACTAGTGGAAATTTTACGCAGACATGTTTGTTGTTTTTAAAACTGAGATGACATGATCCGCCGATATAATTACACTCTCAATTCACACAATGAAATGTAAATGGAAAAGAAAAGTTGAAATAATATTTAGCATTAATTGAGTGAAATACCACGCTTAACAAAATTTCATTTTACACAAGTCTGAAATATATTTTCCTACTAAAATCTACACTGCAAGAACATATCCAGTCCGTCTGACGGTCATTTTCTAGATGACAATATATTTTATTCTTGTAAATAAATAGCTTAAGTACTAGTCATTTTCAACAAATATCACATCCATATTTATAGTTCCTGTATGACTGCATGTTGCACACTATTCAATGTTTTTACATCTATATTTTAGGAAGGGTACAGTGCCTTTTAATGGAAAGCATTTATTTTCATTATTCTCAAGCATGCGGTGAGGTTGTGGGCCAGATAATACCATTTTTATTTTATACTGCGTTACATTAAACGTAATTGGAAAGCCGCTGCCACAAACCACCACTCTCACAGACAGATTTGTCAGGCTGTGAAATATTGTAAAAAAAAAAATTTTTTTAAAACCTCAAAGCATTCTTCTCCTCGTGTGAGCAATGTGTAATGATGAATTGGCAATATTACCGGGCTTCGGTTTCATTGTTCGCATTGACACATCTGTCAATAGTTTTGTGCTCTGTGTTTCAGCTGAGGGGAAATAAATGAAATAGCTCAGATAAACCAGGGGCTCATCTACTTTTCATACGGCCCCAGAAGGCCCAGCTGACGTGTTTTATTTTACCCAATTTGCTACATTCTTACAGCAAGTGTGTGTTTGTCTGTGTGTGTGTGCATGTGTGTATCTGTGTGTGCGTGTGTTTGTGCACGCGGTGTGTGTGCATGCGTGCATGTGTATGTGCATGTGTGTGTCTGTTTGTGTGTGTGCGTGTTTGTGTGTAGGTGTTTTTGTGAGCAGATATTTAGCGAAAAACCTTTAAAAATGAATCACTGACGTCTAGCAGATAGTGGAATCATTAAGCAAAAAGCCCACGATAACATAAAAATACAAATGAAGAGTACATAGAAGAAAAATGTGCATCATTAATAGAATACTGTTAGCTGGTTCACTGCTGGTGCGCAGAGGGAATAGCTAAAGGCTAGAGGCTACACCATTTTATTAAGAGCATGTACTGTAGACTGCCCACATATGTATTTCTACAGTCTATTTAAACTTGCGAAAAATGGAATTGCACACATTTTTACATTCTGTCGTCACATGCATGGTTATCAGAATCATACGTGGTAATAGGTCAATACAATGATCACCCGTCTGAATGCAAAACTTTATTGTTCGTACAGGGAAATGTGCGCTCCTGACGCTCTATTTATGGAGGTTTAATTGAAGACAGCATAAAATGATAATCCGAGAAGTAACGCATGGACGACTCCAACAATTCAACACATAAATCATATCGCTGACCCGACAAGTCACTGAGACAGGCATTCTGGTGATAGATGACCCATTTAACTTTGATTTTTGAGAGCAAAGTACTCGATGGCACTAACTCACGCTGACTAATACTTCAAACAGTGACAAGTCCACCTATCGTTGGTATGCATTTGAAAAGAAAGACAAGCAAGTTACATTACAGAGCAACTAAGCAATCATTACCAATGACCAATTAACAATGTTTTTTATAATTTTCAATCATGGTGAGTTTTTTAATTGTAATAGTGTATTGCAGTGTACCATTTATTATTATAATAATAATTATTATTATAATAATAAGTATTATTATTATTATTATTATTATTATTATTATTATTATTATTAATCATTTATTTAAATTAATATGCATGCACATGCACAAACAGGTTTCTTTAACAATGTTACATGCGTGATGTAATATTGTGTTGCAGATTCAAAATCATCCGCACAAAAACTTTAATCCAATACTTAAATTTAATATAATTCACTTTAATTTAATGTAATGATTTTATTGAATTTTCTTTATTTTCATGAAGAAATCAAGACAAAGGGGGATCAGTGAGTTTCCTATCATCTAAAAAAATCTGAGCTTCATGTCCAGATTAAATTTCAATCAAACATGGCTGATTATAATTAAGAAAGGTTTTACAAAGCACCTAAAAATTATGGCAACTAATCAGAAGATTTGGTGTAAGATTTAGCCTTTCATTAGCCTTTTTTCATTAGCCTATTACCACAGATTACCTGGGGCTACTTCGGGCTACCAACATTTGTATATGCCTGATGTGGTACACCACTCATTCCTAAAAGCGACTCAATACATTGGTCATGTGATCCATTGAACACCAATAACTGTAGTTACTTAGTTTGGGAGTAATTTAACTATGTCCGTGCTTTTATTGGCCCAGGAGATAAACCATAGGCAGAAATATCTGATGAGCATCTTAATATTAATATAGTGTGGAAACCGTGGGGCTTATATTTAATTTAAATTGATGCAATAAGAAGTCATAAATATTTAAGTGTATATATACAGTATCACAGTTCATTCTGATGAATGACACTGACCCACAAATGTGTAAATTGGAATGACCCTCTCAAAATAGTCACACATTAAGTTGAGGATAGCTAACTAGCAAGCCCCCTATTATACCAAGGAGAACTAATTCTAACTAAATGAATTCCGATTGAGTTGAATAAGCCTTGTTAGCAAGGAACTTAGATCTCTATGATTTGTAAAAGAAAAAATAAACAATAAAACAAGAACAATAACTTAATTAGATTTATAATCTTTTGGGCAAATATACTACACTTTCAGAAAAACATCTAAACTACAGCCACACAGCTTGTAGTGAAATCACTGAGCAAAAGCATGCAAATTTCAAGCAGCTGTAGTCATTTCTGTTGCGTCAAAACACTTTCCTTGTCATCAGGAAAAGGGGAACTATACATCAGTCTTCCTCTCAAACAAACTATTTCCAATTTCCTGTTTGAGATTTTGAATAATCCTTCCATTCTACTTGAAGATATATGAGATTATTGCCACATGCTTTCATAAAATCTTACGGTTTATCTCACATCTTATTGGGTACTGACTGTGCTGAGCCGAATATTACACACTTCAAAGGGTCATAAAACAAACACTGTAAAAAGTGTGGAACTGATTATAATTTCATTTACTTAAATTAGGGCTTACTTTTATATATAAAGCAAAAAACATGTACATAACCATAAGCAAATAATTCATGCACATGTGAGCAAAACGTAAAAAAAAAAACAGGCAATAATATGCTTTACAATATATGTAATGTTAGTGTATAATCTATTCAACAATGTAAATAGACTAACTGCGTATAATTTTATATTTTATATAATAATAATATATAACATTTTAAGTTATAAATGAGATTCAAATGAAGCAGAAACACGTCAATAATAATAATCATAAAAAATATCTTATTCACAATTAGTAAATTATTACAGAATATTTGCAACAGGGTGTGTGCACACACTCAAATGATGCACAATATGGTACTGATCAAATTTTTCATTTTGTTACTTAAGCAAAAAAAAATTTTGACGATTATATGCACATATTTGCCCGATGAAGTATTATAACAAAAAAATTTAATAATTTTAAAAAATCTAATTTCAAAGGCCAGTTCCATCTATATAACAGTGTGACACAAACAAACAAACAACCACGGAAACGAGTGGCGTTCGGTAACGGCAAGCTCCGCGGAGCAACAGCCTCACACAACCCTGCAGTAATTCACCTCCCCGCCCCTTGTGTTCATCTCCCCCGGGTGATGTCGAAACACTCAATTTGGGAGCGCCAGAACAATTAGTTAATTAGACAGAAGTGTCGGGCGAAGCAGGAGGCAGGAGGCTGGCACCTCGCCAACGTGCCCGGCGGAGGTGCGGAGCGGATTGTGTAATCGCACGGGGGGCTGGCTGGCAGCAGCTCAAGCAGATTCTCTATCCAGCTGATGCCCAAACTCAACAGCTTGAAGGAATACACAAGGGAAAGATACCTCTTATTTTATTTATTTGTTTTACAGATTTTATTATGTTTAACTATTACACTACTACCTTACTGCATTCAGGACGATATCCATAATTTATTAACCATCTATACAAAGGGATGTTAGAAGTTTAGGTAAAAATGTCTTTAATATGGGAGAGTCCATCAGTGAATAAAACCTGTAATCTCCGAGATAAGAGAAAGGGGTTATGAATCACAGTGCCAATTTGAGCCTCTAAAAATGAGAATTACATAGCTATTGTCTTGGGGTTTCATTTTGCTTAAATAAGCTGCGTGGATGTAGTGTATAGGGTTGGTCTGCTGATTATCACTGTAATTAATCTATCAATTGTCATGCTTGCATGATTTACAGGAAATTTCCAGGTCATTAGTTAATACCCATCAGATTCAAAAGCTTAATTGCACAGGCAGTGCACATCGATAAAAGTGCCTGGATGGAAAAAGAAATAATAATAATAATAATACATGACAGACACTGAATTTGAAGGAACTGGTATGATTCGAGGAACCAGAAACAATAAGACACTCGGCATCACCTAACATCCATAAGCTCCTTAAAAATCATAGCTGCATTAATAATCCCTTGAAAGTCAAAATACTGTCCACAAGCACCTATCAACGAAAGGCTTCCAAACAAAACAAACTGCCTTTGATAAAAATATACACATTAACACAATTGCATTTCAAGGATCAGGATATACTGAGGCAATAATTTTTCACAGCTGTTATAAACAGTGCTGTCATTGTGCGTTATAGGACTCAACAGAACAGCTATGCAGAACCAGCAGGCAAAGTGAGCCTTCCTGCACAAACGTTTTGTGTAAAATCATTTAATTTGATCATTTTTAAATGCTGGGCTATCAAAAGATTTTAATGTAGATTATCTAATAACAATTGCTACTAAGTATTTTTTTTTGAAGTATGAACTAAAAGGTTAACACTACTCACTAGTTTGCCATTTAGCTTGAAAATAAAAATACGAGTTCTGGAATGACATCAATGACATTTTATGTTCTTTCAGTTGTAGGCCTAATCATACAGTAGGCTTGTTTACACAGAACTAGAAATTAACTCCTGCTATTGGACCTTCATAAAATAAAAATGCCTACATCATCTGCAGAAAACTGAAAACATTGCTCTTACTGCTTTTTCGGGCATCAATCTGTTTTGGCGCTAGCTAACAGTCAGGTCAACATTACAGAACGTATTTGAAGGTACAGGTTGCAAGGAATACAACCTGATAATTATTTGTTTGAACAACTTTTCCACCAATGTGATTGCATTTTTATTATGTATTTTGTACCTCTGTGGTATACACCCATTTTATATCCAACAGATACAGGAGTTTCCCCATGCAGACATCCTTAACTGCACAACCCCAAGTTGCATCTTTTAAAATCTGCGCACCTGATTCTTTTGAACTCATGGCCTACCAGCGGAGCTTCGTACCCATTGCCCCCTGAGGACTGAAACATGTTCTCTCTCTCTCTGATGTAAAAACCATACTTGACCATATATGGTAAAATATGAGGTCCAGAAATAAAGAATTGAGTCACACACCCGTTTCCCGTTGCTGCGTTTAACACATGACAAACATTTTTGTCGCACCGTGCCCCGAAGACACATTTTGATGAAATGTCGGTCGCGTATCTGACACGGTGAGAACAAAGCACGGCGCGACGATCCTTCATTTTAACTATTAGTTTTTTCCAGTGCTCCGCCTCAACGTGCGCCCGAACGTGATTGGCTAGGCACGGCAAAGGGCAGTTTGGAGTACCAATACACAGCAGCAGCAGCAGCAGCAGCAGCAGTGCATTATGGGGGATTACAGTACAGTCTGCCCTGCATATAATTATCTCGCAGGTAATGAGTCGAGTGTTTCCGCTCTCCATTTACAGACGCCTAATTCATATGCAATTACATTTAATCTCCCGGCACTCCTGCAGAGTGCAGATGGAAATAATCTTCATACATTCCTGCAGCTTAAACTGAAATCGACAAGCCATTCGACTTTTAGTATCTATGACAAAACTGATTGAAGAGGTACACATGTGGTTCACATTTTACACAGATATTTTTTAACTCGTGCAATAACGACATTTAAACCTGGCCAAAGGGAATGAAAACATTACTGGCCTTCTTTGTTTGCGGACATCTTCAGCAGTAATGACATTCACTTCCATGCTGATCGACTTTTCCCCCAAAAAAATCATAACATAATATCATAATTAGAAATATATTTTAACTGATTAAAAGTAAGCATAAATATGTGGATATTTCACCTCTGAGTCTTGAGGGTCCTTTAAAACTCCATCACGTTGAGCCAACAGGAATGCGAGAGCAAGACGCGAGGGTTTGGGACAGACACGGTCCTCATTTACAAACGTTTCGTTTCGTTTCGTTTATTATTGTTATCACTACATCTATCACAATGGTGAAGAAATGTGCTCGATGAATGATTTACAGATGAGGCTGTTCAGATGCCATCTACAATGAATGTCATTTCAATTATGGTTAACTACAGGTCTGAGGTGGGGAGGGGGGAGGTGGGGGCATTTTTAAAGGATGTTAAGCATTGTAATATGGTACATTTGAGACTTTGGACATCACAGTAACAAAAAAGACACAGTTTTCTTGATACAAAACATCGATAACATTTTTGGTTTAATTTTATTTAAAGTCATAACCATGTAGGGGAGATCTTTGAAAAAAAAAAAAAAAGGAGCTTTTCCTTTCCTACCCCGGTATCGGGAATACTTTCTGTGGCATCGTGACGAATCCCGTTAATGTTCAGCAGGAAAAATCCCAGTTTCTCTCCTTTCTGAATGCTACGGTCTTTAGCCCGGGCCCTTCCACCCACTGAGGTTTTTAGAAGCAGGATGACTGCCACATTTATATACATCTATATCTCACTTCTCTGACTCCTCCATTGTTCTTTTTTTTTGTCAGCCATTTTGTTCTCAACACATTTTTGTGCAACGCTGTAAGGAGAGCTCCATCTCGTAGTACAGATCCACATTCAGGAGAAAGGCAGAAACATCCTTCTGACAAACTTTGGATCGAGGACAGGACTGCACTATAGTCTCTTGGAAAACCATTGAAAAGTGTCTTTGGAATTCAAATCGATCGATAAAATATCAATAAGAACATCAAAATGTTTACATAGAAAGAGGAGATAATATATAAACTGGAACTGCTGTGACACTGTTTACATTTCTGGAGAGAAAACAAAACAAAAACCAAAACAAAACAAAAAAAAAAAAAACCTGTATCATCCTTTAAAAGACAAAGGGAATTTTACTTCACCATCTTAAGCAAGATTTTAACCTGTCAAGCAGTTTGCATTTCATGCTACTTGTTCATCTCAGAACAAGAACAAATAAAAGAAATACATTTTTGCATTTACTCATATTAATACATTTGCACATCATGCACATCCAACTACTCATATGTACAAACAGCTTTCTTATTTTCAGAAGTCCCCCATGTTCACACAAGCAATGTCTTCCATTGGAATGAACAATTGTTCACCTTACAAATCAAGATGGAGATTTGTAAAAAATAAAAAATAAAAAAAAAACCCTTGATCACATTCACATTCTATAATTATCCACAGCAAAAAGAAAAGCATTCAGATAAAGCCATTTATGAATCCACCTTTAATTTGTGGAATTGCTGAATAAAGAAATAATAATGCAAGCTAAATAACCTTACAGCAAAATTATGTTAAGAGAATACTTAATAATTAATATAAGTTGATTTATTATAGGTAATAAAACTTAAAAAACAACTGAAATGCCCAGAGTACTAAAAGAAGTTAAATGTCTCATCCAAAAAAGTATAGGAAAACGTACCTCCAAGCTGACAAAACCATTATACTTTACAAAACACATACATTTGTCCCATGTTTAAAGCAGCTTCTTTGTTTACATGAAGCAATGATGTACACCATTTTATGTTTTTTTTCTTTACTTTTAAGTTGTACTAACAGTTTCAAGTCATACAAATCTACTTTTATGTACACAATCAAGTACAAGTTTGGATTGTTTACGGTCAAACTCTTACGGACCAAACTGCTGTTCTAAAAATTAAAAAAAAGTAATAAACAAGACACAGATTAAATGTCCTATTATTTATGAAAAATGCATCATAAAAACAAATTATATAAAGGGCAAGAGGGGAAAAAACAAAATAAGTGCACTATAATCCAGGTGCAAGCAAGTACCTCGATAGCATTGCAATTCACAAATGAAATGAAGTACTAAAAAAGAGAACAAAGTTTTCCCTTCAAAGAACTGGGTGCAAGTTGGGGTGAAGGTATGAAGAAACAGCTATGCAGTAAAATGATCAGGGTTAAATCAACTCTTGCAGAGTACATATGGTCCCTACTGGACTCATGCTGTACGTACTCTGTTAAGAGTTGAATCAACACTGGACAGTTCACCGTGTGGTGCTGATCACAAGTATACTCTGTCCTGGAAAGGAACACTGAACTTAGAGGACCAGCGCAAATATAACCGAAGGGGGATGTACATACTGTTCCAGCACCATTTTAAATTCGTTCAGTGGCAAAACCATATGGTCCTTTTGGGCAACATGAAAGAGAAAGCACACGTGTTGTGCATTCCTAAACACACACGTGCCCGCGTGCTTCTGGTACAATTTTACTTGTTTTGGTAAATATTTCATTTAATCCGTGTTTATGCTGCTTTGACAAACAAAAGATATTCTGTTATGACCTGAGAATTTACGTTACTGAATTACACCTTGTATAAGACAAATTCTCTTCAAATGTTCCAAAATATTTCTCCATACAGTACATGTAAGTTTTTTGAAAATCTATCTGAGGTGAAATTTGTGATCACAACATTGTTTTTTGGCTTGAAACAGGCTCCACAAGAGCTGTTTTTTCATTATTCAGTACAGTACACAATAGCTTAATCAAGCATCTGCAACCATTCTGTCCATAACAAAAATCCTACCATGTCTAACTAGTATATCAATATGGGGAAAACGAAACAATCCTGAGTCAATCATTTGGTGCTGTGATTTTTTGGGTTACACAAACTTTGGAACTGCAGATAAAATTCTTCTTTATTTTATACAGCTTTCACTCCTACACAGTGAACATATCCATTCTAATACTTCTGAAATTGGCACCGAGGCCAGAGGCTGCCTTGGCCTTGATGTCCAACGACTTCCCAATGTTGTCAAGCTTCTGACTCAACTGGCCGCCCAATTTGTCCGAACACATTTCGGCGGGCAGCGAGAGACGACCCTCCGAGGTACCCCGCGTAGACGAGGTAACCGCCGGAGGGGTGGAGAGAGGAGAAGGAAGCGGGGCAGAGGGCGAGAGGAACGACGAAGCGCCCATGGAGGACGCTTGGAAAAGAACGCTGGGCCAGGACACCATGGACGTGCAAGAAACATGTGGTCGGTTACCGATAGCAGACTGTGAGGTAGACGTGGTGGAGGAGCAGGCTGAACGAGGTAATAATCTAGTGTGCTCTTTGGCTTCTCTCATTGCTTGTCTTGCTGCTTTGTCCTTGTGTGGGCTCGACCGAGCGCGCTGGCTAACCGCTTTGTCCGCGCTAATGGTCAGATTCTGGGCCGCGCTGTTGTATCTGCCGCCGGTCGCCTTGCGAAGCTCAGCTTCCCGCAAGTCCGAGAAAGACTGTCCGAAGCAACAGGACCCCTTGTGACTCAACGCGGACTCCTTGTCAGTGAAGACCGCGCGACAATTTTCACAGGTAAACTCAGCCTTGCTTGATGAGTTGACGAGAGCATCTGGACAGTCTGTGGCTCTGGCACCCGCTTGCAATTCTTGGTCGGTGCCTTCAATAGAGAAGCCGGCAGTGTCCTCCTCTTTCGGTTGGACTCCGTCGCTTGGCGTGTTTAATGGCTCGGCGGGCACTGGTTTCTGCCGTTGTCTCTCTGGCGGCTTTTCCTGTTGCAGGGTGTCTGGGAGGGACTGCTGATACTGCTTGTACTGCTGAACCAGGGCAGCTGTCGAGAGACCGGCGATGGCCTGTGGCAAGCCGGGGCCATACGGGAACAGGTTCTCCAGTCCACAGAGAGGCTGGAAGGGTCCACCTTGAGCAAATCCGGGAAGCTGGGGAGGGAGGTATGGGACAAGCCCCGGGACAAAGTAAGGCAGGAACTGTCCCGCTAAGAAGGCTCCCGGATCCCCGGCGACAGTACCCAGAAGCCCTTGCGATTTGGCTCTTTTCGTCTGAGTCCTCTTTCCACTTTCCCCTTCCCTCCGTTTTTTCGAGTCAAAACGAGAGCCGTTTTTCTCCCTCTCCTCGTGGTGCTGTTTTGTCTTTGGCTTGTCCGGGTTCTCTGTCTCAGCTTGATGGCTTGTCGATGGGGTGGAGGGAACAGGAGGTGGAGGGGTCGGGGTCTTGGTTTGAGTACAGCTGAGAGACACAGCAGTTGTGGGGGTGACTGGAGAGGGGAAAGCATCACCAGGAGGACCTGTAGTGAAAATAAAGCAACACAATGAAGAAATATCCAATATCATCATGTTATTATTACTGTAAATCCAATGGTTTACATTGACACTTGACTAAATGTCTATAAAGTGCTTTGAGACATCAAAGGCCTTAATGAAAAGTGCTACACGAATGTATTTACAACAGAAGATTATTAAGGATCAACATGTCAACAAAATGCTACTTTATGTGTTCCTTTATCCACACACAAACACACACACAAACACACACTGAACAGAGTTAAGTCTGACTGCAATATTTCACTGACAGATGTCAATGTGTAGCATGACTGAAATGCACCGATATGAGTCCATGCTTGCATGCGTGTATATTGATCTCAAAATTACTGTTCTGTTGAGGTCATGAAAACTCACCAGGTGTGTTTGGTGGAAAACTAGGAAGCTTTAAATGCCCATTTACACCAGACGAGAGGCCAGCGATTCCAGAGTAACTTGTTGGCCAGCCAAGACCAAGAAGTGCACCGGCATCGGTCATGGATTGCTGCTGAGCTGCAGGACTGAGGGAATCCACTGTTCTCTTCTTGAAGCGTTCGAACTCCTGCTGTGCCATCAGCTGTCGAACGGTTGTTGCCGTGAGGTGATCCTTTTCCCGATCCACATGGCCCCGCAGTCTGTCTTGGAGCTTGTCGACGTGCAGCTGGGAGAAGATGTGCTCCCGTATGGGAAATGTGGTCGTGAACCTTGTGCCGCAGAGGGTGCATTCCGGCAGCAGTCCGTCTGGTGAGTCCTGGCTTCTCACGAATGGCTTTCCAACGGTTATTTTGAACTTCTTTTCTTTGGCACGAGCATTTTGAAACCAGACCTGTACGACCCGCTTGGCCAGTCCAATTTTGTCGCCGAGAGTCTCGCACTCATGCATGGTCGGGGTGCGGCAGTCGCTAAAGCAAGCCTTGAGAACCATAACTTGTTGGTTGCTCATCTGGGTCCTGGACCGCCTGTGGCCTGGTTTGTCTAAACCTAGCTTTCCGTGTTCCAGGGGGCCTCTGTAGGTGAAGGGGTGGGGTGAGCTCAGGTCTACTACGCTCAGGGTCTCGCTCTGATCTGTACTGTCATCCAGGTCATCGCCTTGCATGCTGTAACTGAAATTAGCCGGGTTGATCTGAATGTCCCTGTGGGAGTCATAATTTTGAAAGGGATTTGCCTTGCCTTCACCTTGCTCACTTTGTCCCCTGTGACCTGTTGATGCGTCACTTGTGGCTGTGGTGACAGACGAGGTCTCATCTAAATCTGCTTTAGTTAAGTCATAGGAGAGCTCTCCCGAATTGACACTCATCTCTTCAGTGTCCTCGTTTTTTTCGGCTTTTGAGCATGAAGAGCTCAGAAAGTACTTCAGATGTCCTTCAGAGTGTTTTGCAGGACTTGGTGATGCAGTTGTTAGCTCAAAATCAGGAAGTTCAGATTCACTAGTTTCCATCTTAGTGGACAGGTTCTCAAAGTCATTGTGCTTGTGTAGGATCTCCCCTCCATCAATGCCTGCCAGCATGGAACTTAAACACAAGCTAAAACCTGCCTCCTTAGCTTCATGCCAGTGTCTGGACCGAATATGGCTTTCAAGAGCTGATAGGGCCTTGAAGAGTGAACCACAGAAAGGACATTTTTTGTGAGATTGAACTGTACCCAGTGCTCGAAACTGCCCCTTCCGCTCCCTGGCACGAGTGTTCTGAAACCAAACCTGCACCACTCTTTTCTTCAGGCCCACCGTGTTGGCAATGTGTTCGAGCATTTTTCGAGTTGGGTTTGAGTCAAGGAGGTACTTGTCATACAGGATCTCCAGCTGCTCTGGAGCAATGGTGGTCCTTGGGCGTTTGTCCCTCTGCTGATCTTCGATGGTGTTTCCACAGTCCTTATCACTGGAGCTGTTTTCCTCTCGGTCGTCTAATTTACGCTTCAGAGAGGCAGAACAAGAACTAGGAGATGAGGAGTGGACAGAACTGTTCAGCACTGGCATTTGGGAGAATGTTCCAGAGAGTAACTGGCTTGTTATAAGCGGATTGCTCGGGTCAAAGATCATATATGGCATTTCCAAGGATCTCTCTAGGAACTGTGAGTGAAGAAACTGGTTTTGGGTAGCCAACAAATGCATGCGCTGGTGCTCCTGCCACAATTCTGCAGATGGGAAGATTATTTTACACTGGTCACACTTGTAGTGAAGCATCTGAGGAAGCAAACTATTTGTCAGAGATGAGGAGGTGAGAGGGATATGACTGGATGTGGCTGCAGACTGCAACCTAGTCATTAGTTCCTGGGTTGTCTTCTGCCTGGCAGGTTGTGGAGTGAGCACTTGGGCTGCTCGTAGTTCTGGTATGTTATTTACCACTTGAGAGGAAGAATCTTCAGCTTGCTTTGGATTTTCAGAGGTTAACTTTGGCTTAGGGGAGGCCTTTCCAACACTGGATTGAGGTGAAGGTACTGAGGGAGAGCTTGAGTCAGAACATGCAACGCTTCCAAAGGTATTTTTAGATGAACCTGCATGATCCAGAAGCTTTGGTACATTTTGGTTGCTAGCATCCTTGTATTCCTTGTCTTGCCAGTCACTATCTCGTGCATCATCATCTTCAGCTTTGAAAGAATGGGCATTCCAACTGTCCTTTCTCTCACTGTCTTCAGCTGAACCAGTCTGACTTTCATAATTTTGTCTTGCCTTCTCACGGGCATTTTGAAACCAGACAATGATCACATGATTTGGCAGATTAAGAACAGAAGAGAGCTGATCTATTTCATAATCCTTAGGGTTGGCGTTAGTATCAAAAAAGTCCTGAAGGACCCTCATCTGATGGTCTGTGAAGTGAGTTCTGGAAGACCTATTATTCTTAGTGGGATCCGGTTTGTGAAAATCAATTCCATCAAACTGGGATTCCAGTTTCACGTCTTCCAGTGTCGTCACAGGTGGAATGCTGAAGTTGTAGGGGGATTCCTTGCAACGTTGTTTCTCTCTGAAGAGGGCATTGCGGAACCAGTGCTTGATAACCTTCTGACAAAGGCCGGACTTCTCCGCCAGCTCTTCGATTTTCTCCTCCCCAGGGTAGCTGTTAATTTTGAAGTTGTCACGGAGGATTTTCAGCTGTTCATCAGTAATCCGAGTACGAGGTCGCTTGGACTCTGCCTGCTGGAGAGCTGCAGGGTCTGGCTCCTGCTGATGACAAGGCTGAGTAAGATCTAACAAAGGTGTAGTATCTGAAGAGGGGAGCTGTGGGGTAAGATGTGGAGGCAACCCAGCTTGCTGAGCCATCATTGACAGGAGAAACGGCAGGTCTACAGATGTGGGAAAGTGGATTTGTGGAGACAAAACAGGTGGAGGAGGGGGTGGGGGAGTTGGCGGTGGCTGAGGAGCCTTTGGTGGTACAGGGGTCTGTATTTTTCTAATGGTGGGGGAAGGCTCTGATGGAGGTTGGGGTGAGGGAGGGGGAGGTGGAAGAGTCGGTGTGGCTGGCGGCGATGGAGGAGTTGCAGGAGACAAGGGATTAATTGGATACAGTTTGTCATAGGCCTCTCTGTACTGCTGTGCGAACTTCTCAAGATCTCCATTTGGAAAGATCTGTTTATGCACGTGCTCCTGGTGGTTCTTCAGGATCAGAATGTTGGAGAAGAGTTTTCCGCACGTCCCACACTCAAGCTTGTCGGCGATGGCCTCTTTTTCCGCACACTCGTTTTTCCTCTGATTCCTCTGTCTGTTCTCAATGTACTGGATCACCAGCTCGAAGCCAAAGTTCTCCAGCAAAGCTCTGGCAGCGTTCCCCCTCGCGCCCAGGATAACACGTGGTGGTAGGAAGGGAGGTTCCGGAACCTGCTTTTTGACATCTCCGCTATCATCAGCCGCGACACCGCTGTGGTTTATCTTTTCGGGCTCCTCTTTGCCCTCTGGTTCCTTCGACTGCTCTTCAGCGTCCTCGGACACAGGAACGTCAGAGGCCGCCGTGTCGTTCCGCTCCACCTCTGGCTCTTTAGCCTGTTCCCGCTCTTTCTGCGGCGGCACCTCCGAGTCGCTGGCGGGCTTTTTAGTGGCCTGTCGCTGCAGCTGCTGAAACTGGCTCTGCTGAAGCCTGAGGTCCTCCAGCAACGTCTGAGTCATTCCGGGCAACCCTAAAACAGGGGACTGCGAAGCCAGCTCTGGGTTGAGCTTGACCTCGGCACCAGGCACATAAAACGGAAAGAGGAACTGGGGTTGTTGAAAGTGTAGCAGGACACTGGGAGACATCGGGAGGGGCGGCCAGAACGCAGGGCTTAGAAACTGAGACTGAAAGAAAGCAGCCTGCTGTGTCAGGTCGTGCTGCAACTGCAGCTGTCCTGGGGTCAGAGATGGCTGTGGAGGGAGAAGAGCAGAAATATTTTCAGAGGTTTGTTTTCGGTTAGTTTCTTTGGCTTTTGTCTGGTTATCTTTGGGTATTGCGGCAGGCAAGCTTGCAGAGTCCACTGTCTCTTGGCTAACTGTGACGGGCCTCTGAGGGAGTGTTGATCCGTGGTTTCCGTTTGAAACGCCACTTCCGGTTTCCATTTTAGAAGTTCTGGCTTTCGTCTGGTGAAGTACAGACCTCATGTGGATTTCAAGAGTTGAACTTTGGCTATAAGCAACGTTACAAATACTGCATTTGAATGGTTTGTTATCAAACCGGTTGCTGCTTTCTTGAAGGACCGGCGATGTGGTCTCATGCATAATCTTTTTCAGCTTGTGTAAATGTGAGACCGAATTGTAGTGAACCAAGAGAATGTTCTTCTGTGTGAAGGATTCCTTACACACGGTACACTTGTACGGACGCGCAGGATCCAAAAACTTCTCCACAAAAAAGTTTGTGCCTTTTTTCAGAGGAACGATTCGTTTAAATTCTGGGGTCGCCTCGTCCAGAGGGGAGCCGCTGTCACTTCTCGCCGGACTGTCCTTCCTTTCCTGGACCAGGTCCTTGTGTCGCCTGGGCTCGAACATCCTCTCTTCACTCTCGGCGCTGAGTTCGCTCGCAGGCGGGGTCCTGCAGAGACGCTCGACGTCGGCCTCGCTCAGCTCCGGATGGCCGCTCTCCAGGTGCTTCCTGAGCTCAAGGACCGTCGGGAAGTCGCAAAGGCACAGGGCGCAGACGACAGCGGCGCGGAGCTGAGAATGCGTCTGGAGCTCTCGCGTCTCCAGTCTGTAGGGGTCGCCCTGCTGCTTGTAACCATGGTGATTAGAGCCCAAGAGCTGCTGGTTCTGGAGACCACTTTGATCCTTCCACAGCCAGGCCTGGTTCTTCTGGTCCTGGCTCCTCTTCCAGCTTGCTGCGTCTGAATGCGCCTTCAGCGGTTTCACTTCCAGAACATTCTGAAGCCCCTCTAATCCTCTGTTTTGAGCTTTGCTCTTTAAACCACGGGAACTTCCACCTGGAGTTGAACAGCAGGGGGGGGGAAAATGTTTATTTTAATTCTGAGTTACATACCTGGATGTTGAGGACTACACTGAATGTTTTAATGTTCATATGGAAATGCTAAATATAACTTGCTTATTAAGAATGATGCAACCATAACTCATAAATTTGCTTTTATTAGAATTCCTACATGAGCTACAGCAGAATGAAATAAATAAAAATGAAGATGCATGATGAAACATGCTTACCTTGGGGCTTAACTGGTTCTTTCTGTGTAACAGCTGAAGTGTCCATATGACACAGCAGCTTGTCTCTTTCAGGCAGTTTTTCAGCCGTGTTTCTGGGCATTAGGACGTTGGTTTCTGAGACCTGAGAAAATATGAAGTTGTACGAAAATTACAACAAAGAGTCAGCCAGAATAAAAATACTTCATGAAATTGTTAGTTTTGACTCACAACTCTGGGGGAGTAGGGGTAAAGCGATTTCAAACGTGTGTATATATAACAATACCTCCGAGATACTTCAGGTCTTACTGAAGGGTTAAGCTCCCAGGATAAAAATAAATTCTGTTTTTTCATTAACCAGTTATGAAGACTATAACATAAGAATACATAATGAGAAGAACAGCCCATTCAAGCCCATCATGGTTCATAAATTACCTACCTACAGTCTAGAGAGTATCCAGCACTCACTTAAACACCCCAAGGGTCTCTGCTTCTACAACATGACCTGGCAAGTTGCTCCATGCATTGACAACTCTCACTGCAAAAGAGGCACTTCCTAATCTCAGTATGGAACTGACATTTAAATTCCACGAATAGGTGACCTTGTTGTCATGCTGACAGCATTCAAAGTGAAAACCTTTCATAGTTCAATCTGTTAATCCCTTTCGTGAATGAAAAAAAGCACAGTCTCCTTTCACTGAGCTCTGAATAGGTTAAGTGTCTTAAGCCCTTTCCTTGTGACCTTTACGTTCTGCGCCTTCCCTTCTGTGTAGTTTTCAAAAACTTCCCTTCCCTCTTGGGTGGTGCTCGGGAACTGCTCCCGACACTCTAAATGTGGTCTGACAAAGACACTGTGGCCCATCAACGTAACCTGCTCTGATTAATACTCAATACTTCTAATTCATTTTCCAGCATTCTTTTGGCCCTTTTACAGCAACACGGCAATGCGCAGCTTCAAATTTGGCTCCCCACATTGTCTTATATTTTCAGTTCCCTCTTGCAGAACTTCTGCCAGTTGTGCTAGCCGAGGCACAATATCCGTTTCAGAGACCAGCCCCGTGACCGAATGACACCGCATTTCCTAAAAGTCGATGGCCAAAATTGGTAAAACAGTCGGTAAGAAGCACCGGCGTGCGCTCGTGCCTACCCCCGCGATCAGCTTCTCCACGCAGTCCGCGGCCACGCTGTGCAGGTGGGTCAGGTGGAGCTGCAGGTGGATCTTGCTGCTGAGGACGTCGTCGCACAGGGGGCAGCAGAGAGCCGACCGCACGGAATGCTGGGAAAGCATGTGCATCGCCAAGCGGCTCGCGTCCCCGGTGCTGTAACTGCACTGCGAGCACTGGTTGTCCTGTAAGGAAAGGAACGATAAAGTTAGGGTGAAAACATATCCCGCGTGCAAGTTATTTTATCGGGAAATTTAAAAGCAGTCAAAAACGATAATTGGAATAGTAACGAAAGGCAGCAATGACGTCGACCGCTACAGTGACGACTGAGTCAAAGCTAATGGCACGAGCAAATGTAGCCGAGGCTTCAAGTCACATCCCAAGGTCTGCCGACATCTTTTAAACGTTATTAACGAACATATGATTTACACGGCTTTCTTATCAGGAGATTACGGGCGAACAAAGGGGGCGAGAGCCCGTTCAATCTCAGCCGCGGTTCTCATTAACATAAACACATACTCCCACTCGAGTGCTTCCAATTGCTACCCTTTAATGTAATCCACTCACATTAAAGGATTAAATGACCTGGGCCTCTATCGGTAGCACACGACACTCGTATCCCTCGTTATATTTTTACATATTAAACCCGAATGCGATTACACGGCGAGATGGGAGACACAGAGGATGGGAAGCTGAGGTTGGGCATCGCACCGAAGCAGAGAGAAGTGCGCTCCGCTTCCTGTGACGGTGGCAAACGGAGGTCACCTGCTCGCCGCTCGCCGCCTCCTCTGCCGATTTCGGTCTCTTGGGCGTCGTGTCGTTTCCATTTTCCGGCAACAGAGTCCGCTTTCCGAGAGCCGCGGTCCCAGGGGGGTCCCTGGACTGGGTATTAATTCCTGAAAGCGAGCACGGTGGTTCAAACACAAATACTCAATGTTTTCTCCAGCATGGAAAAAAAAAAAAAAAAAACTTAATTTACATTCTCGCCGTCCAAACATGATTATAAAGTGGCATCAACTGTGACTATGCAGCTTCATATTTATAAACAGGGAGGTCAGAAAGTACAATATAAAGATAAAAAGATAAGTAATTCTTATTTTATTTTATATTCTCACCAGGTTTAGTCTTCTTGTGGACTTTAATATCCTTCTCAATCGGGTCATTTGTCGCTGCCTTGGCAGGCCCTCTGATCTTCTCATCCAGTTCCTCTGAAATTGAATAAATTTAAGGAGATCGGGTTACCTACAATCATCCATGCAAAAACACATTAGCTCTATCAAGAGTCATCTTGATAGAGATAATGTGATCTGCGATATGACAGGGCTATCAGTTCTGTCTGTTGACACAACCCAAAGTTAACCTCACGGAAATCGTTTGGCCCTGTCTACAGTAAGGCCCTGACAGGACGACTTCACAAATGGCTCGCACAGCCAACTAAACGCTTTCCCAGGGATGTTGTTCACACCAGCTGGCTTTTCCTAAATACGTAGAGACCAGAAGAAGCACAACATCCTTCATTAACCTGCTCACGCTGTTAGCCGCGGCGCTAATCCTGGGAAGCCTCTGTAGTAGCACCTCTGCGTCGGGGGCCTTTGTCTCACGCCGTCGCGTTTTAATGAATTACCGCGACCGTCCCATCGCGATTCCCCAACGCCCTAACGCCCTAACGCCGACTCGCTCTCCGCAGCCCGCTTCTGCCGCAGCACAAAGTTTTAAAAACTTTCGATTTCCGAGACCTAGTCTTTAAACAAGACCAGGTCAAAACCTAGTATATGACTGGACTGGACCGAACCGGCTGACCAATGGTGTAACTTCATCACTCAGTCACTCAGTCAGTCACAGACATTCGCATTTGCGGTCCAGCCAAAAAAAGCTTTACAAGAAGTAAAAAAAAATAATAAATACAAATTTAATTAAGGGAAAAAGACAGCCACGGGGAGTAGAAGCACCACTGAAAACAATTCCATGAGCCCCCAGTCAAAAAAACAAAAAACTGACCATTACTTGGTGAAAGGCGGCACACAGTTACTTAGCATCACGCAAGAGTTTATTCATTGAAAATTGGATTCTTTGAGCGCAGACACACGCAATTTAAGCACGACACATGTTAGTGCTCATAACAAGAGCCAACAGCCATTGTTTTGCATAAGCAGACGCTATTTTGACGTCCAAAACTAGCCTGAGGTAACCTTTTTTTTCTGCTTTCCTCTCACATTTTCTCTTCTGTTCATTTTCTCTTTTATCTTGGAGAATCTGAACTGTGTTCTGTTAGCTGGCCCGACTGAGTCATCACCCCTCCCAGCTGATAATGAAAATTAAAGGTGCCAGCTGAGGTACATGGTATAGCAATCCGCTGGAAGCATTAAGAAACCATCGAGTGTCAGGAAATTAGGTTTATTACGAATAGGGTATTTAAAGGGGCAAATCATCGTCATTATTTTCTATTCACTATTATTATTGTGTGTGTGTGTGTGTGTGTGTGTGTGTGTGCATGTGCATGTATGTGTGTGTGTGCGCATGTGAATGTATGTGTTTTAGTGTGTGAGTGCGTGTGTGTGTCTGCATGTGTAGTGGTTGAAGGAGGTAGTACGGATTTCCAGAGAAAGTAAAATTCCCAGACGTGCTTTCCCAATACATCACCACAGTGTCTGCTCTTTGCTCGACCCCGGGTGAAGTCACAAGTAATCACAGTCAAGAAGAGAGAGAGAGAGAGAGAGAGAAAGAGAGTGAGAAAGAAAAATGAAAGAAAAAGTCTGTGCTCTGATTGGGGCAGATAGACTATGCGGTAGACTTTCTCCCATCAAGAAGCACCAGGGACGGGAATTTGCAGCTCTCTGCCAAACCACAAACAAACAGTCCTGACCCCTGGAGGTCGGAGGTCAAACTGTCCTGTCTGCGTTGATTTTCTCAGCCTACCACTAGGCCTTTTTATCTGAACGGGCACACGGTCAGTGGGTAAACAGTGGTCCGAGTGCTGTTTTCAGTCCGGAGAGTGAAGACAAAGACACTTTTTGTTGCTGGAAAAAAAAAAAATTCTTTGGCCAAATAAAAGCTTCAGCGAAGATGTAACAAAATGTGCACCCAATCTTGAAGAGTGCAGAAAATACTGGTTATGTGCAAAGTACAAAATTAAATGTACCAGGCTTATCAGACATGACCCTTGGGGACAGTGAATGCATCATCTTATTATGAATTCCCAGTACAATAGAGCCATTCGGAACTATCATAATAATCACTCACTCCAATTGAGTAATTATTGCATGTAATTAACTCCTAATTATTGCATGTAATTAACTCCTTAGTTGCTCCTTAGCTCCTTAGACGCCTTACTGTTCAACAAGCACCCCAGCTAACTGTACCAGGTGGATTGAAGACACTGTGCACTTTTTGTGACAAGCTAAATTTTGATATACCCTCAAAAGCTCTGTACAAATGCCCGCCCTCCCCCCTTTAGAGTACAAATTCCACTCAATAAGGAAGAAAAGGAAGACTAGAGCAGTAAAGTCAAAGTAAGGCAGCATGAACAACCTCCCCTCCTCCGTTTAATTTTGTTTTTTTGTTTTTTTACTTTTTGTCAGGATTTGATATTTATCCTTGATCACTACGCTATAGGATATGGACTCTTGCCTTTGCCTCTGACCCAAATGGCCATCACTGTCAATATTTCCCCAGATCTGCACTCACACACAGTAAAACGCTCAGTGTTTAATTAACTCTTACAGTGTACACGTGGCTCCGATTGGACTCATATAAACTGCTAAAGACCTGAATTAACACCGGACATTCTACTGTGTGCGGAGATGAGGGCATGGCTGAGGGAGGGTGGACTGAACAGGGTGGAGGGGGTGGGGTTTGGATGAGGAGTGTGGGGAGGGGGTGGGGTTTGGATGAGGGGTGTGGGGAGGGGTGGGGTTTGGGTGGTGGGTACGGTGACTCCCAAGAGTAAATATTTTCATAATTTTATTTTTAATGCACTGTAAGCGCCTGTCTAATATTTATGTTCATTTTTGTACGTCTAAATACCCACTGCAAACAGAGGCCTTTTGGTTGAATTGAATTAAATGCACAAAACAAATAAAAACTTAAAAGTAAACTATGGCCAAAACTTTACCACACAGTGAGAAGTCAGGTAAGACTTTTATGCATTGACCATTTTGTTTCTGAATGTTTCTGTCAAAGCTCTGTATTGTCATGCAGATTTAATGTACCGAATAATTTCTCCACGCCAAGTCCTGGGAGTCGTCTTCTAAAACTGTTTCCCAGGGCAATTTTCAATTTACAGTCCAAACTTAAAAGAACCTTTGAAACTCTATCCGTCTCTGCAGTCAGTTAAAAGGCCAGGTCAAATACCTTAATGATAGCACCCTCTGTAGACCTGTCGAGTTCCCTCCCTCTCAACTCCCCCCTCCCTGTCTTTGTGTAAAAAAAAAAAAAAAAATTCAGTGCCTTTAACAAGCATTCAGATCTCTTCCAGATGCCGTTAGTGTACCGTGTCTAAAATACTAAACATCGAACCATGGCTGTAGGCCACACTTTCACACAACCACTAATTCAGGGACTTGCAAACTCCTAACCAGAAAATGTCATGGAAACGTCCATGAATCACTGTGTAAGCATATATTACACTCGCAAATACATAATTATGAGTTGGTTTTTTTTTTTTTTTTTTTTAAGGTTGACATGTTTCTTTTCCACTTGAAATGAAAAGGCAAAATGATCACAGTCCTATCTCCGGGAAAATCGATTGAACTGAAATCGATTGGTCATATTACTCATTGTGTGACAGAAGATTTCAAATAAATCGAACTGAATAACAAAGGGCACCAGTTGAAATTAATCGGCTCTTATTTAATCCTGTGATTTATTTAATATTCTTTTTTGGTTTTTTTTTCTAAATAGAGATGACCGCACAAAAATGGCTATTTGGGCAGCTTTTCAGTTTGTTTGATGGGCTGTGTTGAATGTTGAGGCGTGTTCCACCGGCAGGTTTTGGGATAACCACAAAGACTCACGTACTCATTTTGAAAAACCAGGTCATTTGAACAACTGACAGAGTAGGCGGCGTGACCAGACATCATTATTATGTGACGGAAAATCACAGGCTTCCAGGTAAAAACGCTTGTATCAGCATTGTCAGGTCCCTGCTTTGTTCTCACTACTTATTATATCCCTGGTTCCTGAACAAACCGTTCCTTGTTATTTCACATTCCTTGCCAAGTACCATCTGTGCTCCTTTAATTTGTTTTTTGGACGACACGTCAAAACTAAGAACTTATCATCGTTAACATCTCATGAACAAACATCATGAGGATTATGATGCAACTTCTGCACACACAGAAAGTCCCACTGTTATGAATTCTGTTCCCTCTGTGCAAGAATTAGAGGAAGTTCTCATTTAATGACTTCAATGAAAGGGTTACAAGGTACATCTTGGCTGATTCAAAAACAGGAAAAGTGTTGAATGAATTGCGTCGGTTGAATGATGAAATTTGACTGAATTATTTTAAGAACCAGCCATATTAGGCAAATTCATTTTCCATGTGATTGTTTTGTTCGAGTAAAGGTACTCACTGAGGGGTTTACTCAAAAGATACACAGACCATTTTTCAGTATCAAAGACGGTGCCCTTTAAAATGAAATATATACATAAAGATTCCTGAAACCATAACCGCAGCACAACTCACACCACATGTGACTCTTTGAGGGGCAATAATATCATCCAGTTAAATATCTCATCTTATTTTGTACTCCAAAACCATTCTTATTTTTCCCCCTCTGTAATCATTTTTATTATTCTATGACCTACATATATATATATATAATATATATAAAAGCTATTCACTGGTGATCTTAAACAGCTGCCTGGATACCCATTTCATCTGCATGGGTTCAGGCTGGATTCAAATCTCACACGTAATGCACGTCACAGAGACCGCCCATTCAGACCGAACCTTATTTTCAGATCTGACTGCGGTCTGGAAAAAAAAAAAAAAAAAAGGCAGCGCCGGAGCGAACGGTCATTCCGGAACGTTCAAACGGCGCACATTCCATCCCCTGCTGAAAATTCCAGCTTAAACCAGCCTAAGCTGGTCCAGCTGGTTTAAGTTGTTTTTTCTTACGTTTTTAGCTGGACAATCGGCTGTTTACCAGCTGGCAGGCTTGTATGGTCAGCCAGTACACCAGTCGACCATTAGTTTAACCAGCTTTTCCGGTCACAAACCAGCTTTGACCAGCCACAGAGCAGCTAGAAGTGTTGGAAAAAAAAACAGCTTAGATTATCTTAAACCGGCATAGAATCCCAGCTGGAATTTTCAGCAGGGATTCCATTATGCGCAGTTACAAGACCGGGGCCTCCATGATGAGCAGCTCTGGTGAGCAGAAGCTAATGAATCCGGCGGTTGTGGTTTTGTTCTCCTGGTCAGCTCCGCCCCGGCAGAGCCGCCGAAATCGCCGCGCCTCGCCCCGCTGCTAGCCACGATTAGCACACGAGCGCAACAGACTACAGCCCGTTCTCAGTTCCTCTGTTCCTGCATCGCTCCGTTGAATATTTTCATCGCCGTGCCAAGCCATGTTCCATATGTACATACTGTACTATATATTTTCCAACAAATAACAAAAACTTAAAAAATTTTTTTTTTAATAGTAGTGTGAGACAGTGCCTTCGTTCGTGTGTATGTGTGTGATTAGGTACAATGGCAGGAAGGCAGGAAAAAAAGAAATGTTCTTTTTTGACATGACACAACGTGACCTTTCCATGCCCCATTTTCTGCAGACCTGACCTCCACTGTCGGTTTATTATTTATTTTTTTAAAGTGACCCACTTCCTCTGTCTCCAGAAGGAACAGATGTCAGAACCACAGGACAGAGAAGAGAAATGTGAGACTCGCATTCATCTGCAAACTGAGTATAATAACAGTATCGCTCTTATTCCAGCCTCAACAGAATTTCCTGTTCTCCTTTTCTGTACAATAAGCCTGTTATTGTACAGAACTTTAACTTAAACGACAACATTTTTCAGGAGAAAACAAGAGTTATGACAAAAACGTATCTGCATTAAAAATGTAGATTCCTACACGTTCGTCGTCAGGTGTGCCATGGGGTCAGGGTTTGTGGAGAAAACTTCACGACTTCGCTGTTCATACTAAAACCCGCTTATTACGTGTCATTCTGGCGAGGAAAACTCCAGACACTCCAGGATAGCATCTTATTTGTTCACATTTCAGAACCAGTGATCTTCTGATAAGTCACTGAGGTTGGTGTGCAAAACACCTTCGAAGGTACGATGTGCTGCGATTGTTCGCCTAGCGAGCTGTAACATGTTCTGTGCGCCTGAATGCTGCCGCAGCACACTCGGAGAGGTAAGAGCAGGTGTTGCCCGTGATAATGACTTGGGCATGTGTGGGTCCTTTGTCCCTTCAGCTTATTAGCAAGTTTCCTGTGAAAACGAGACGATTCAAGAGAATAGTTTTTTTTTACGGGATCGAGCTGTAACTACGCACAGCTTCATAACAACTCATTTTCACAAACGATGGCATTTATTTTTTTTTTAATTCGTTTTGGTATTTCCGTGACATTTTAAAGCAGAATCTTAGCTGGAGCCACAGTCGCCATTCATTTTGAATACTGGGCCTTTGAAGGTCTGTTGATGGAATAATCTGGAAAGAACGGTCTCTTTTATTGGGTGAAAAAGACATTTCTCCAGGTGAGAAGAGAGACTAGGTGAACCATTCCATTTACTATACCATCTTCGTAAGGCGGGAAAGAAGCCAGTAACAGTGAATAATACTTGATTGCTTTACACAGTCGCTTTCATCTTGAGGTCTTAAACTGATTAGCAGAACGGGATGAATTCAGCGTCGAGTGCTCTTCCAGTCGGTCTCATCAGCAAATGGGCCTCGCTTGTTTGGGGAGCTCAGAGATTGATTAAACCTGTACCTGTGACCCTAGCCTTACCTGCTACCTGAAGACCATACAAAAGTAGCCAAAGTAGATCCATCGAGACTGAGGAAATGATTTAATATCCCAAATGCTGCCATTTAATGGGGGGGTGGCAGCCGCACAAGAATTTATCACCGATACGCAGACCCAAATAACTCTGAAAGGAACAAGGCAGGGATTTGTTAACGTTTCGTTCCTCGAACCAGAAACCTTCCCTGGGTCCAATTTTACACAGAGTCAATCACCACACATGACTTTTAAACAGTGAGCAATTATATATCCCACAGACTTTTTCATTGATTCATTACACATTTATTGATTTCTGAGTAAATGTGAGATTTATGTCAAGATAGAGTAGATGCAGGTGTTAAAAATGCCTTTGAAAAGCCGCACACAATTCCGCAATTTGCAGGACTAACATTTTTTGACAATTACTTGGTTCCGTTAAGATAGAGCATTCAAGCATGAAAATGTCCTCTGAGTTCATAACTGGCATTCCTAAAACAAATAGGAAACAACAACACAATTACGTAAAACGAGAAATCAGGCATTGAAAAAACCCGCCGCCCAAAACAATTTTAACTTCCACCCCTAGTATTCATATCTCTGCAGTTTCTCGGGTGTCACGGAATGACTGACGTCTTTATCCCGACAGCGTCTTTTTCTTTTTTTCTCGAGATCAAAGGCAGCCGTATGCAAATGCGCATGTTGGATCCCCCCCCACCCCCCACCCCCCACCCCCGGCGAGGGTCTGATCACAGAACCAGAATAATTATCTCCGTATTATGACAGGAGCAATTACACAGAGGAGCGCAACGCCATTATCTCCAATTGGAAAAGAAATGATTATGCTAATGGGGCGGCGCGTGACAGGTGGCGGGCGGGTGTCATGGCCGCCGGCCGCGGGCCCATCTCCGCTAACGGCTCTCCTCCTCGCGCGCGCGCGTCTCGGAACAATGGGAATAATCACTCCCGGCTCGCGCGCAATTAGCCGCCGCAGCCGCCGCCGCCGCGACGATTTACTGCCTCCTCAACGCATCAAAAGACGACGGAACACGGAGGTGGTTTAAAAAAAATATATATATATATATATATTAAAATAAATAAAAGGCTATGTCGTAGATTTGCGCTGACGTCTCGAACGAAACCTCTTACATTCCGCCCACTGAGAAGGACCGTAAAAAGCTACGCCGGTGTCATTTATTTGCACATTACCGACACGCTTCGACGGGCCCCATCAAGAGGTTAATGAGGGACTGGGAATGCATCCGCGTTTTATCTCTCTGCTATTGTCTGCCTCCCGCGAGCAACCCGTCTCACGATGGTGTAATATTTTGCAAAATCTTGTAGAGGGCCACATGCATTTCCAGCAGGACAAGCAGTGTCACACTCTAAAATGCATCTCATTACGTTAAAAGCAGGGAGAAGGCGCTGCGGCCAAAGGTCACACGTTTTATATTCATTCATTTAAACTAGAATTGCCCGTTGCTAATAACTAATCTAAGTTGTGATACCTCCTCTCTGTAAATGGTTTTGGGTCCTCTGAGCAAAAAAGGGTTATAAAATAATCATTTTTTATTCATCACTGTTCATAGACTTTATTGAAATTTGCTTTTATGCAATATAAAGACAAAAAAAAAAAATGTTGAGGTTGAACAGCATTGCACACTGTCTTGTGAACGGATTTGTCCAACCATGTTTGAACACAGTCTGGAAATCCATTGGTCTGTATATCCTGGAATACCCTCTTCCTTTGATATGAAGGCAGATTCCTCTCTCGGGTTCTCCAAAATCATATCATTCTAGAATTCAGAATTGTTCTCCATAGATAGGCACATGCACACACTATTATGTAAGCACCCACCTGAAGAAAAATAATCCAGAGGAATGTTTCCTTTTTTGCAATGATTGCTATATTAGCCCATTGTCAGTGAGAGAGTGAGTAGTAGATCCAACAATGCATTATCATGTCATTTTCGTTGAGGCTATCAAGCTGTTCCTGGGATGTCTATTAACAAATATGAACGCAGTTATAACATGCACACACACAATGAAAACAGCACACAGTAGTATAGAATGGTAGGGGGGGTAAGAGCACGTTACGATAATTTTGCACTGAGGTAACCTCGGCGAACGGTGAGATAACGGCAGCTGCACATCCGAAAAAGCGCCTGACGGTCGGGCCTCTTGTTTCCCGCCAACTCACCGCTAACGAAGACGTGCGTAAGCGTCCCAGAATTTCCCTACAAACAGAGCGCGCGCGGGTTTTTTTTTTTTTCTCTCTCGTCGAGAAATGCCAGTTTTTTTTAGCGAGAAGTCGGCTTCGTTGTAAACGAGTAAAGAACATTCCAAAAATGGCGCGGTGGTCATAATTCCTTCCATAAAGACAAATCAAATTGTAACTGCAAAATGTAGATGATAAATTCATATGCGTGTGTGTGGGGGGGGGGGGGGGGGGGTATGGGTGTGTCAAATGAAGGGGGAAGCATATTTCAAAACTAAAATTTTAATTAAAGTGAGCGTTATTCCACATTAAACAACAGGGAGTGTCACCCCTAAAATTTGGCCTACAGCCATGCAATGACCAGACAATTACCTTGCACTGGCAATCTTTATAACCCCCCTACCCAAACGCCAAATGTATGTTGCACTAATACGATGCATTAATAGAGTACACATACATAGAATGAACCCGTTTCTTCATGTGGTACATTTGATGAGATGAACCCAGCTGTACCTGCTGTTTAACAGGAAAAAGTAAATTTGCATTTCAAACATGTTTTTTTCTGATTTCACAATAATATGCAACTAAGTAAATTATATTTATACATATCTCTGTATGCCTGTAATCTTACTTTTATTATTACGTTTTAACTGTGCTGCAGCAAATGCACTACACCTGACTCCAAACACCAACAACCATACTTGATCTAAACTGATGTTCATTTGTAAAATATCGAAAGATTGCACAGTTGACAACTGCTTAAAATGATTCACATCTGGTGCATTTTTAGTGAATACCAATCTGTTCAGAACCTCCGTCTTTTCACAAGAGGTGAAAAGCAAGCTGCATCTCCCCCAACCATAAAGGCACACGTGCGTGCGGGAGATCTAAATGCACGGTGACAAATATAAACGTTGCACACCCGCCCCCTCCTCTCCCTCCCCCCCCCCCTCCCCCACGTGTAAAATCAGCCTAGATTAATGCCGTGTGTGTGTGTGTGTGTGTGTGTGCCGGAGATTGCGGAGGGAAATATTGTCTCCGGCAGCACTGAAGAAAGCAGCGCACGCATCAGCTGGGAGCCCTCAGGGGCTGAGCGTTAGCAGCGCTGAGCGTTAGCCGCGCTGAGCGTTAGCCGCGCTGAGCGTTAGCAGCGCTGAGCGTTAGCCGCGCTGAGCGTTAGCCGCGCTGAGCGTTAGCCGCGCTGAGCGTTAGCAGCGCTGTGCATTAGCAGCGCGCTGAGCGTTAGCAGCGCTGTGCATTAGCCGCGCTGAGCGTTAGCAGCTCGCTCGCTCGCAGAAAGCCCCCTTCGGATGCCGGTATTTGTTTAAGTGGGAGAAATCCCGCCGAGCCACTTTTATTAATTTACATGCATCAACAGAATTCAAATGAAGCAACAGCCTAGAGCGCATGTCCTACACAGCCTGAAGGTCCCCATTAAAAGCATATCATGTAGGCTACATGCACAGACATATGACAAAACCACAATTGTGATTTTTTTTAAATGATTTATTTCCTGCTCATTTTTATTCCCTGGCTTCTTTAATTCGAATGTTTCTCTATTTAGTACATCATCCACTTAGCTAGTACTTAGTACCATCTCACAAATTATCTCCACTGATAAAGAGTCCCCGTCCTAGAAACCAGAGAGCGAAACAGACAACTAACTGCACAAGCCTCCACTGGATTCAAACTGACCTGAAATGAACTGCATCCTTCATTAAAATGTCCTCTACAGCACTCGTCCTCAGGGACGTACGAGCGAGCGCTCATCCCTCTCACTGGTCCTTTTGTGAAACCGGCCAAATCAGCAACGCTTTCTTCCCCTAAAGCTTCAGGCTCTGCTCGACAATAGATAATCAGTAACTCTGATCGATTCTGAACGCTTGTATATTTTAAGCGGCACAGGGAGAGAAAAAAAATGAGCAGAGAAATGTAATAATTTAAAACAAAAAAAAAAAAAAATATTCTTATAAAATAAATAAATGAGGCTCGCCCAAATCTTGAAAATGACAGTACAAAATCAGAAGGCCAATTAAAAAGGTGATCTCTTTCCAACGAAACACTGATGTAACCGCATCAGTGAATTAAGTGGGAACGAATGTGAGGTACAGTCATCACGGAGTGGGTGTGGCCTAAACACAAAGGCACACAATGAAAGGACTGGACGGGGGGGGTGGGGGGGACGGGGGGGGGGGAGAGAGTGTCTGATTCAGACAGCCTGGCAGCCCGCATCACACGGCTGAGCGGAGCGACGAGTTCACCTTTCAGACAAAGGAGAGCGGCGCGCGCGCTCGCCAGCGGCAGGGCTAATTTGCGTCCGGCGCGCCGGCCCGGGCCGTAATGGGGCGTGTCAGTTAGGCCGCCGCGGCCAAAGAACAAACACGTCAGTGGATTGTCTCGTCTTCTCTATAAATACACTGATTTGGTTTAACAAGGAACAGGTATATATATATATATAATCTAGTTAGGTAATTGCTAGCTTGTAGCAGCATGTAGCTACATCCTACACATCGTCTCATCCCATATACCAGGGGGGTTTTTAACCTTTTCTGATCCAGAGGCCCCCCACCCAGGCTCAAAGGCAACCAGCAGACCCCCAATCACATGGTAGCAGGGGTTATATATTTTTTAAAGATTTTATATATTGGAATATTTTCACAAATCTATATAATCACTCCATATCAAGTCCGGTCTGGTCCACGTACCCCCTACAGTACCTTCATAGGCCCCCAGGGGTGTGCTGACCCCCTGCTGAAAACCCAGGCCGTATACAACCGGAAACTGGCTGAACCTCGCGTGACCAAGCACACTTCCTGCAGGGATTAGTGTTTACCGTAGCATCTCACCGGCATGCAAACTGCAATCTGAAATCAATACAAACCCCATCAAGGACAAGGAAGAGGAACAGACGGATGGCGGCGTGGGAGAAAGCGAAGGAGAGGGATAAAAGATCAACCGGAAGAGGGAAAACAGCGCAGAGAGAGAGAGAGACGGAAGTCTGCGCAAAGCCCTCTGGAAACGCGTTCGACGCCAACCGACGCCAACAGACGCCAACTGACGCCAACCGACGACGCCCGACAGCGACTCGGAAGTCCATCGGCGCCGCCAGAATTAACGCGCGTCCGCGCGCGACAGGAAACGTCTCGCAGAGCCCAAAAAAAAAGCGAAAAGGCTCCGTGCCGCGAGGAAGAGTCACGGCCGCTGCGGGTCAGGAGAACGTGAAGCCCCTCGGCCTTTCATTCGGCAAACTGCAGCCGCCGGCGGACACAAACGGTTTACGGAAACGTGAGGGAACCGTTTCTTTTTAATATCGCTCTTTTCCGAAGGGAGAGGTTACTGAAAGAACCCAGTGGAGAGGGACACACACACACACACACACACACACAGCACAAATAGAAATTCCCTGGAAAAAAAGAAAAAACACTTCACAGAGACAAAAAGGTATAAAATTGTTGGTACAGAGAATGCACAGATGCAGTTACAGTTAAGGTTGCTTATTTTTACTGCCGTTGCAAGTTTATACTATCATTTAACATCTAATTGTGAAGATTGTCTATATTACAGTAGGAAAGATATACCTGGAATATCAAGTCCTGGCTGCATATAAATGTTTCACACACTAACAAATATTTGGCACATGAATTTCTACTTCCAAGATTTTTCAAAAATTTCTGTAAGAAGTTTCCAGAAGATTTAAGTAAACGTACGGCAAGTTATGATACCATAACTCATTGTGCAGTGCACCATTTCATGTAGAATATATGACCGCGTATTATATTACACAGTCAGAAAGTCATAATTTACTTTTCCGTTGCCATTTCAAAGCAATTACAACCCCGCTCGGAATAGTAGAATCGCCTTCGCGGGGAGAGTCTCAAGGTGATTCATAACGTTGCAAGACTTTAACAAATACCTAAGCCGCAGACAAATGCGTCCAAAGTGCAGACTCATCAAATCTCAGCAGAAGTAAAGGTGGAAGCCAAACTATGATATACCACGGCGAGGACAAAGAAGCATCGAGCCAATTACTATAACAGCGTACGCGGGCACTGCGTCCACGTTCGAAGAAAAAAAAAAATTAGGTACCGTGGAAACGGTGCACATTCACAAAACCCAATTTTATGAGCGCTGCATATTTATCACATGCTGTAATAGCTTAGATCGCTGGACAGGCGGCCATCTTAGGAAGACGCCGTCCTCTCTCCTCGCCGTGCGTCTCGGAAGAGAGACAAAAGCTCCGCGCGGCCGCGCCGCGCTCTCTGAAGGGCTCGGAAACGCACCCGGTGATGACTCCGCGTCCTTTCACTCTTACAGACGGGCTTTTGTTCAGGCCCATCTCAGAGCTGCTCCACTTTCCACTAATCGCATGTGTGCGTGTGCGCGTTGTGTGTGTGTGTGTGAGAGAGAGCGTGTGTGTGTGTGAGGGAGAGAGAGAGAGAGTGTGTGTGTGTGAGAGAGAAAGAGAGAGAGTGTGTGTGAGAGAGAAAGAGAGTGAGTGTGTGTGCGTGTGTGAGAGAGAGAGTGTGTGTGTGTGTGTGTGTGTGTGTGTGTGTGAGAGAGAAAGTGAGTGTGAGTATGTGTGAGAGAAAGAATGTGTGTGCGTGTGTTGAGTGCAGGTGAGTGAGTTTATGCACGTGTGTGTGCTAGTGAGTGCATGTACGCTGGTATATTTGTGTGTGCATGTTTATATGATGCTTATTCGGTGTGGTGTGTGTGGTGGTGTGTGTGTGTGCGTGTTTATATGTATGCCTCTATTCTGTGTGTGTGTGTGTGTGTGTGTTTATATGCATGCCTCTATTCTGTGTGTGTGTGTGTTTATATGTGTGTTCCTATTCTGTGTGTGTGTTTTTGTGTTTATATGCATGTCACTATTCTGTGTGTGTATGTGTGTTTGCATGCGTGTCCCTATTCTGTGTGTGTGTTTATATGCGTGTCTGTGTTCATTGTGTGTGTGTGTGTGTCTGTGTGTGTATGTGTGTTTATATGCATGTCTCTATTCTGTGTGTGTTTATATGCGTGTCTGTGTTCATTGTGTGTGTGTGTGTGTGTGTGTGTGTGTGTATGTGTGTTTATATGCATGTCTCTATTCTGTGTGTGTGTTTATATGCGTGTCTGTGTATGTGTGTTTATATGCATGTCTCTAGTCTGTGTGTGTGTTTATATGCGTGTCTGTGTTCATTGTGTGTGTGTGTGTGTGTGTATGTGTGTTTATATGCATGTCTCTAGTCTGTGTGTGTGTTTATATGCGTGTCCCTATTCTGCGTGTGTGTGTGTGTATATGCGTGTCCCTATTCTGTGTGTGTGTGTGTGTGTCCCTATTCTGTGTGTGTGTGTTTAGATGTGTGTCCCTATTCTGTGTGTGTGAGTGTGTGTGTGTATGTGTGTTTATATGCATGTCTCTATTCTGTGTGTGTGTTTATATGCGTGTCTGTGTATGTGTGTTTATATGCATGTCTCTAGTCTGTGTGTGTGTTTATATGCGTGTCTGTGTTCATTGTGTGTGTGTGTGTGTGTGTATGTGTGTTTATATGCATGTCTCTAGTCTGTGTGTGTGTTTATATGCGTGGCCCTATTCTGCGTGTGGTGTTGTTAGCGTGTCCTATCTGTGTGTGTGTGTGTGTCCCTATTCTGTGTGGTGTTTAGATGGTGTCCTATTCTGTGTGTGTGTGTGTGTGTGTGTGTGTGTGTGTTTATATGCGTGTCCCTATTCTGTGTGTGTATGCCTGAGCCTGTGGGGGAGGGGAGTCATAATTACCCCCATAAGATCCCATCTCCTTTTTTATTTGTGAGCCATTGAAAGGACGATGATAACCTACAGGAAGTGAAAAGCCATTGTGCACGGTCCAGCCCGTCGAGCAATTTACAGCTACGCTACGGGCTAGGAAAAAAACAGCTCTCCCTCCACAGGCATAGCAATTACTTACCCCCCTCCCCTAAAATAAAAAAGTACAGCAAGCTGTGCTTGCGCAATTCTAAACTGTCTTTCAAAAACATTTCAGACACAAAAGTGGCTTTCGCTTTGATTTCAAATAAGAAGTGACTGCTGCGGGAACAACTAAATCACGTTCCAAAAATAAATATTTGCATTTGATGGCGGAACGCTCGGGGCGCCGCTGTGCATTTTTTTCCCCCCCTCTTTCGCACATTTAAATATTTCTGTTCCCTTGCCAAAAAAAATTAAAACGAAAAAAAGGGGAGAGGGAGGTTGGGTGAGGGTCACACGTCCCCTTTAATGTAAAATATTGATTTATCGGAGTGTAATTGTTCTGGAGCGCCCGGGCGATGACCCACCTTTGATCCGGTTATAATTAAAGCTGAGCGCCAGGCCCGTCGCGCTCAAATCCAAATTTTAAAAAAAAACGGCTAGTTTCGCCGCCGAAAACTTTCGCACGCGGCTCTCGGCTCACGGCCGCCTGCTTCTGGCTCCGGCGCAGAAAAAACCGAAATCTCGGGGGAACGGATTAATTCCGCTTTTTTGGAGCGCCTCTCTCCAAACGCAGTTAGCGGTTCCCCCCGGCCCTGGCCAAACCCCAGCCAAAACAAATCGCACCGTTCGTGCCCGTGAAGCGGCAGTTAACGTTTGAATTATTACATAACGGATCCTGACTCCGGTGCCGCGGTTATATAAAAAAATAAAAAAAAAAAAAAAAAAAATCGCTGGATCCCCCTCAAAGAAAAGCGTTCGTTTGTTTATTCTTTTTGTTTTTTTTTCTTCTTTTCTTTCTGTTACGCGTCTCAGAACGGATTCGGGCGTGTTGTACTTATTAGTTACTGGCAGCAGTGAAAGCGTAAAACGAAAGACAAATTGCTTCAGTCATGACAAAGGAAATTAAAGCTCTCTCTCTGGGAAGGGGGATGGGAGTTTAACTGTTGGACCCTCCTAAGGTAGTGTAGTTTCATGACCTCCTGCATGCCTGCTAAAGATGTCACTAACGCACCGTTTGGGGGGGGGGCGGGGGGGGGGGGGGTCAGGAGGGTTTAATGGGAACATTGTGTTCATTCTGAAGAGTTTAAGGCATCTGGCGCGTTGCTCGATGAGTTTGGGGTTTTAAGCGGCACGTAGGGTTTGGCCAAGTGTGTGGGGGGGGGGGGGGGGCGGGTGCAGGAGGGCCAGCAGAACTCAACAGTGCAAAAAGAGAAGTGCTGAAGACAGAGGACCCAATTATTATCACATATCCTGGGTGGGGCATCACTGTAGTGCCCAGTCATACAGACCTTAATATAGGGCAGGCCTTTACACAATGGAAGCCCCCATGATTAAGGGTGCCTGCTATGACAATAATAGTCCAGGTCAGGACACCCCTGTGCACGTAGCTACCCAACACTGCAAATAGTTTCCCATAAAAATCTTTTTGAAATCACTCGCTAAGCACGTTGGTGACCGTGAAGCATCTACTCACCGGACTCTTTTTTTGGACGGTCCTTGACGTAGAAGAGGTCGCCCAGAGCGTCCGGCTCGGACCCCAGCCCCTGCCGGAAGAACTCCAGCTTCTGCGAGCCCAGCGCCTGCTGGTGCTTGGTCGAGTGGAGGTGCTGCACCAGGTGGAGCTTGGCTTTGGTGGAGTAGTCACACAGCGCGCAGTAGAAGTAGCAGGAGTCCGAGTTTAGCATGCTCTCCTGTTTCTGCAGGTGCTGAGAGAGAAGGCAAAAGGACAGAAGGATGACAGGTGAGCAAAAGTTCCCACAAGAGTTAACAAACATACGCTGAAACAAAGCTACTGGCGTTCTGCGAGATGCACACAGGCAAATGTCTCTTGCATCACCTTTGGAAATGAAAGCATTCCATACACTTTCACAGCAATGATGCGCACAAGAAATCCACATCACCTCTAATTCAGGCTCTCTGTAGAGATCAAGAGCCCACATCTGAAATCTGCTGACCGCCACAACGCTAAACACACATTTCCCCTGTTTGTGTATTCTTATATGTAATGTGCCCATTTGTGCGTGCGTGTGTGTATGTGTATGTGTGCGGTGTGTGTGTTCGTGGTTGTGTATGTACAAGCGTGTATATACGGGTGTGTGTGCACGTACGTGTGTGTATATACACGTGTGTGTGTGCATGTGCGTGCGTGCGTATGTGTATGTCTGTGTTATACCACATGTGTGTGTGTAATCGGTGTGTGTGTGTATACAGGTGCGTGTTGTGTCCCCAGCACCGCGCCCTTTCTCTCCAGCTGTGCTACATGGGAAACTGCAGGGCTCTGGGACTCCACAGGCTTTAATGTGAGCCACTGCTTCGCTGTGAGCGCGCTCCTGAACAGACCTTCCAGAGCCTAGCAGTGCGTCTTACTGTGAGCGCGCTCCTGAACAGGCCTTCCACAGAGCCTAGCAGTGCGTCTTACTGTGAGCGCGCTCCTGAACAGACCTTCCAGAGCCTAGCAGTGCGTCTTACTGTGAGCGCGTCCTGAACAGCTTCCCAGAGCCAGCAGTGCGTCTTACTGTGAGCGCGCTCCTGAACAGACCTTCCAGAGCCTAGCAGTGCGTCTTACTGTGAGCGCGCTCCTGAACAGGCTTCCACAGAGCCCAGCAGTGCGTCTTACTGTGAGCGTGCTCCTGAAAGCTCCACAGAGCGCTACGTGAGCGCTCCTGAACAGACCTCACAGAGCCTAGCGTGCGTTACTGTGAGTGCGCTCCTGAACAAGCTTCCACAGAGCCTAGCAGTGCGTCTTACTGTGAGCGCGCTCCTGAACACTGTCCACAGAGCCTAGCAGTGCGTCTTAGTGTGAGTGCGCTCCTGAACAGGACTTCCACAGAGCCTAGCAGTGCGTCTTACTGTGAGTGCGCTCCTGAACAGGACTTCCACAGAGCCTAGCAGTGCGTCTTACTGTGAGTGCGCTCCTGAACAGACTGTCCACAGAGCCTAGCAGTGCGTCTTACTGTGAGCGCGCTCCTGAACAGACCTACCAGAGCCTAGCAGTGCGTCTTACTGTGAGCGCGCTCCTGAACACTGTCCACAGAGCCTAGCAGTGCATCTTACTGTGAGTGCGCTCCTGAACAGGACTTCCACAGAGCCTAGCAGTGCGTCTTACTGTGAGTGCGCTTCTGAACAGGCTTCCACAGAGCCTAGCAGTGCGTCTTACTGTGAGTGCGCTTCTGAACAGGCTTCCACAGAGCCTAGCAGTGCGTCTTACTGTGAGGGCGCTCCTGAACAGACTGTCCACAGAGCCTAGCAGTGCGTCTTACTGTGAGCGCGCTCCTGAACAGACCTTCCACAGAGCGTCTTACTGTGAGCGCGCTCCTGAACAGGACTTCCACAGAGCCTAGCAGTGCATCTTACTGTGAGCGCGCTCCTGAACAGGACTTCCACAGAGCGTCTTACTGTGAGTGCGCTCCTGAACAGGACTTCCACAGAGCCCAGCAGTGCGTCTTACTGTGAGTGCGCTCCTGAACAGGCTTCCACAGAGCCCAGCAGTGCGTCTTACTGTGAGTGCGCTCCTGAACAGGCTTCCACAGAGCCTAGCAGTGCGTCTTACTGTGAGCGCGCTCCTGAACAGGCCTTCCACAGAGCCTAGCAGTGCGTCTTACTGTGAGCGCGCTCCTGAACAGACCTTCCACAGAGCCTAGCAGTGCGTCTTACTGTGAGCGCGCTCCTGAACAGACCTTCCACAGAGCCTAGCAGTGCGTCTTACTGTGAGCGCGCTCCTGAACAGGCTTCCACAGAGCCTAGCAGTGCGTCTTACTGTGAGCGCGCTCCTGAACAGACCTTCCACAGAGCCTAGCAGTGCGTCTTACTGTGAGCGCGCTCCTGAACACTGTCCACAGAGCCTAGCAGGGCGTCTTACTGTGAGCGCGCTCCTGAACACTGTCCACAGAGCCTAGCAGTGCGTCTTACTGTGAGCACGCTCCTGAACAGACCTTCCACAGAGCCTAGCAGGGCGTCTTACTGTGAGCATGCTCCTGAACAGGCTTCCACAGAGCCTAGCAGTGCGTCTTACTGTGAGCATGCTCCTGAACAGACTGTCCACAGAGCCTAGCAGTGCGTCTTACTGTGAGCGCGCTCCTGAACAGACCTTCCACAGAGCCTATCAGTGCGTCTTACTGTGAGCACGCTCCTGAACACTGTCCACAGAGCGTCTTACTGTGAGCATGCTTCTGAACAGGCTTCCACAGAGCCTAGCAGTGCGTCTTACTGTGAGCGCGCTCCTGAACAGTTTTCCACAGCACGTAGCAGTGCGTCTCTGGCAGGGGCGTTCACGGGGGGGGAGCTGCTCCGCCTTCAGGCAGAACGAGGGCGAGCATGTCCTCAGCGTTCTCCTGATAATGACCCGGGCAGACACTGCCAAACATCCCCCCTTCCCCCCCCCCCAAAAAAAGAAGCACTACTTCCTTTATCTAGTCTTCTGAACAGAAATAGAAAAGAAATAAAATGGAACAAAACAAAACACAAAACAAAAAAATCCCCCCCAAAAAATCTGCTTTCTACGAGAGTCAGGGAGGATCTGAAGCGCCTGCAGGTCCGTTTCTGAATAAGCCCCTGAGATAAAAAGATGTTTTAAAAGGCTGGGATTAAAATCACAGCAAGTGGCAAAGCACATACATATTTCTTTTTACTGAGAGAGACCTACAGTGTTTTCTCAGAACCCCCCCCCTCGGCAAAATGTCTCCTGGGGACCACTAAAACGTCTTTAAGTTTTAATTAAGCGGGGGGTTTGTCAAGGGAAATATTTTTGGCGCTGATCCAGGGTAATTAAATCCCACTATCCGTGTTTCTTTCCCAAGAAAGGCCCCACAGACATGTTAGGAAACTGAAGCAGACTGCAGGATCGTCATTCCTGTACAGCTTATGCAGGCTACATATAGAGCAGGGTACAGTTAGCTGGGACTGGATCTTCATTCCTGTAGAGCTGATGTAGGCTACATATAGAGCAGGGTACAGTTAGCTGGGACTGGATCCTCATTCCTGTAGAGCTGGTGTAGGCTACATATAGAGCAGGGTACAGTTAGCTGGGACTGGATCCTCATTCCTGTAGAGCTGGTGTAGGCTACATATAGAGCAGGGTACAGTTAGCTGGGACTGGATCCTCATTCCTGTAGAGCTGATGCAGGCTACATATAGAGCAGGGTACAGTTAGCTGGGACTGGATCTTCATTCCTGTAGAGCTGATGTAGGCTACATATAGAGCAGGGTACAGTTAGCTGGGACTGGATCTTCATTCCTGTAGAGCTGATGTAGGCTACATATAGAGCAGGGTACAGTTAGCTGGGACTGGATCTTCATTCCTGTAGAGCTGATGTAGGCTACATATAGAGCAGGGTACAGTTAGCTAGGACTGTGCTGGTTCATCATCCTTGTGGAACCTGTGTTCATAATGAGTAGGCTATTTACATGAGGTCATTGTTCTTATCAACGTCACAGTCAAAGCCTTGCTTGCTCTTCAGCTCAATCACCATAAAAGGCATAACGGAAGTTAACTTTTCTTTTAAAGACAATGTCTGCATTCAAATTATGAACCGTTTTGTGACAGTTTGCACTTCTAGTGTAGTGCAAATTGATGATTCTTGTCAAGGCATATTAAAATGGTGTTTCTGGAAACATAAAAGTATTTTTTAAACTTTCACAAGATTCCCAAAAGAAAGAACTTAGAATTAATGATGCCAAATATAAACATTCTCTGCTAAGCCAGGACAGCAGAGATCAGTAAGAGCTTGACAGTCAATACCAGGCAAACTAAAAACACATAATGCACAAGTCGCAGTAATTAAAATCCATATTTAAACAGAATGCATTAACAAATTAAACAATAAATAAGCACCGTCATAAATGAAATCATGCAATGTGCCAAAATCATTAAGTCATTATAAATATGAATCACAACGGTGGCATTACTGCCAGTTTCTTTGAGACCTCTATAAACTATTATTTTGAAAAGTTCTCTCTCCATTTAAACACAGCAGTAATGTGATCCATCCAGAACACTAATGGCTTTTAATTTATGAAGTTTTAGCAGTGTCATCTTTACAAAGCAGTAACCGATTGCACAGAGACTGTGGTAAAATAAATACTAGCGCCATTATGTCACTTCTTACAGCTCCCTAATAAATATTGCCTACTGCAGCATGCTTAAAAAACCCATTTGATTTCACCTCATTTACATTACAATTTATAAAAGTATTAAATCTCATACAGTATCTGCAATACTTTCTGTATAAACCGTACACTGTATGACTCAAGTTATGAACTAGGGACAAACAACTGTGGCATTTGTGTATAAAGAGTCACAACACAGATATGTAAAAATAAAAACATCACGGACAATGTACGTATTTTGTCATTGTGAACAAAGCCATAATCTACTCCACCCATAAACAGCAGGATCTGCTCATAATCATACCATTGAGCGATAACCTCTGAGCAATAACTGTTATTGGGCCTGTGGCAATCAGGGGACAGTCATACTTAAAAAGGCCTACGCCTAGCAAACCACATGCAATTGTTCTCGCTTAAAAGAATGGTTGCCTGGGGGGGGGAATACCTGTAAAAGGTATCTAAACAAGTCCAGAGCATTACAAATGGCATTTCAATGGGAGGAAAAATAAGACTTATTATGGCACGCTGTGTAAACATAATTCTTTTTACCTGTCAGGAAGAACAGAATGCCTGAACCTGTGGGAAATCAATTCCGGAATTATAGTAATACTCTTTAGCCACACGTCACCACTGCTGTTTCTTAGCATATCAGCGATTCACTGTGATTCGAACATATCTGTGCCCAGTAATGCTCATTTAGTGGAGTCCTTTCCGAGCTGCACCAGTTTCTCACAAAGAAACACAACAAAAGCCTGCTTGTTTCCTCCACACCCCCGCCCCTCCCCCCCCCCCCCCCCCCCCACCCCCCTCTCTCGTTCCATCAATACTGACACCCTACAAACACATGTAACAAGAAATCAGTATTGAGCCAGAAGAGGGGGGGGGGGGGGGGGGGGGGGGAATGTAATGCAATATCACGGGCAGGGTGGCAGTCGCCAAGCTAAAAGCTTCACGGAATGGTATGCACTCCACGCTACAGAAACCGGTAAATCAAAGAGCTCAAAACCACCCCAGCGATTGACTTACCCAGTCTTAACTCAATACAAACATCAAATAGAATCACAGCACAGACCTAAAATTATTATTATTATTATTATTATTATTATTATTATTCTTATTATGTGATGCAAGTCCAACAAACTATACCAATTACAGTTACTTCTTGCATTGTTTAGTAAATCTTTGTTTGCTGCGTCACCACTGGTGAAGTGGGACTTTTATACCATCTACATACATCACTGCAGTCTCTCCAAAATGAAGAATACACAAAGACATACAGTGACACCGAACAGTCTGTAAGCGTAATGCCAGGATATGCCATTTACCGCAATCATTCTTAGGCCACCATCAGAGCCAAAGATTTTTTTCAGATTGGCTACCAACAAGCGTGTCTCATTTCAAGGGAACCAAATCTCTAGCACGGGAAATATGACACTTTTAAGCAAAATAACCGAAGGGAAGAACAAGAGCAGACTGCGGAATGCGGTCCGGAATGGTACGCCCCTGTCAGTGACATCACAGCTGCAGCTTCCGTCCATTACTGTGGATGTAGAGGCCCCTGAGGATCACAAAAAATGTGAATAGAATGTTCTTAACTGAACATTCCAATCCTGATGTCACAGTCGCTGCTGGTAACGGAAAGAAACGGGAGTTCAAAAAACACGGACTCGGAATTTTGAGAAAGCATTCCAGAAGACCTACTCTTCAAAGGGTTACGCGTAATAAAAACGAATGGAAGAAGAAGAGCGGACTGTGAAACGCAGTCCGGAATGGTGCAGCCCTGTTAGTGATGTCACAGTTGTAGCTTCCATCCCTGTGAATAAAGTCACAGCAGCGCCTGCCATCTATAAGTGCAATGGTACAGTCCTGCCACTGACATTACATAAACATGTCTCATCCAATGCAATGCAATGCAATGGTACCATCCTACAGTATTAGCAGTAGTACAAGTTAGGAACATATGTAAATTATAGGGTTACATTTAAACAAACAGCAGTTTAAAAAAAACTAGATTTTCTTGTGGTTGTCATCGCCCCAACAAGCCCCTCCCACCTCATCCACACTCTCCCCCCCAGCTTTTACACACTTTTGCATCTTATTAATGGCCCTGGAGTTCGTCTGTAACTAAAGGATCGTCTTCCTGAGGGAGAGCACGCTCCACACAGGAACCTGCGTTGTAAATACTAAACATCCGTTTGTTTGTTTTTTTCCCCCCCTGCCTACATTTCAAAATATATTGTACTTCTTTCACATTTCAAGCAAAAATGAGAGTAAAATTCCTTGAAACAATAGCACAGCACAGGAACCGTGTATACACACACAGGAATACAAACATACTTCCTGATATAGTACTGATATAGGTACTAGACATTTTTTAATTGCATAAAAAGTATGTGCATGGCAGAATGGCAGACAGATGTCGCATTAAAGAAACTTTACAACATAAACGAAAGTGTGAAATAATCACGACGGTAATGAACTGTACTAATTGTCCACATCCAAAAGGACGGAGAACCTAGCCAGACCGACAAATGCACGCGAGCGCTAACCAATTAAGGAAAAAAGTAATCATGCTAATTTAACTAAATTTGCAGTAATGAAAAATGGCAATCCTCAGGAAAGCGAGAGTGACTTCCACTGGGTCTACGTCATGGCATTATGGATTAGACTATTAGGCTGCTAGTAGCCGGCTAATCCTTCCACAGCAAAGGGAGCTAAACCACACTGTGTTTCAAATCCAGGCCAGGGGAGAACAGGAGGTTAACTGAATCCCTTATGCCTGTAATGGAATATTACACACTATTATTATCTCCCTACTGAGTACCTGATGGTTGAGCTCAATTACTACAGGAATGCTTTTTACTTTTCCTGTTCGATCATGCGTTCAAAAAAAAAAAACCTGCAAAAAAAGTACGGGTGTTTCTTTTGGTCCACGGCCATGAAGAACTAAGCACAAGACACATCCATTATTTTAAAAACGTTGCACGGTTTTTCACTGGGAAAATACAATTAGGCCTACTGCATGCCAGAGAATTTATGTAAAATGAGATGATGTAAAACTTACACACAGAAAAAAACTGCAGCAATAAAACTCCCTTGTATTTCTTCTTTTTAAAAAAATATTTTTTCAACACCTTCGATTTTGTGCGCCTTTCTCAAACTGTTATGCTGGTGCGAGTTCACAGCGAAACTAGGTTAAAGCTCCCATGATGCACCGCGGGTGCGTTGGGACTGATAATAATAATAATAAGGGAAATTCCCAACATCCTTTGCTGTCGGTCATGTGGCCGAATGTGGCTGCTGCAGCCAATCCCTTCTCTCCCACGCCCCTACACACACACACACACACACACCACAGTGGCTACTCTTCTGAAAATCATTCATGCTGATCACTCAAAAGGCTGAATATGTATCTGATTATGCACTCAAAAAAAGACAAGCGTTGCATCTGGTCGAATTTGTGACAAAATTTATGACAAAAAAAGTTTAGGCAGATAAGCCTAAACATTTTTCTGTCCTCACATTCATCGGTCCTCAGGTTTAAATCACACGTATATTTAATCTTCAACTCCCCCCCCCCCCCCCCATTCAGAGAAAGATTAATATTGGAATGCATGGGGAGGTGAAAGTTGACACAATTGGAAATATATAAACACTATAAACACCCCCACCCTCCCGCCCCCACCTCCCTTACACACACACACGTGTAGACAAATGCATTCACACACAGAGAACGGTGCAGGCAGATTTGTGCTGGGTGCACTTGGTCTGTGGCCTGACCACACAGACCCACACAGAGATTTAAAGCTTTATTAGTTTCTCCCCTCTTCGCATCCTTTGTAGTGCGTCATAAAAGGAAGCAGAGCCGCTCTGGAATAATTCTCTTTTTTAACAAGCTCTTTTCAGGAGCTACACACACCGAAAATGCATTTTACACGATTGCATTTTAACAGTAGAGCCGTACCACAAAATTATGCAGGCCTCAAAATTTCCTCAAAACAGACCCATAAAATATTTTTTTTCCTCCAAATAAAGGAAGGAACTTTGTTTGCTTATGAAATAAAGCATAAAAATAAAGAGCTGCTTCCAGACTGTTTCTAGCCAATGTTGGACATCACCCACCCTCCCCCCCAAAAAAAAGAAAAGAAAAGAAAGAAAAAAAACAAGAAAGACTTAACCAAAATGAAGGCGAAGGCTTTTCTCTTTTTTTTTGTGTTAGTCAGGGAGGGATACAGGAGGATGGGGGCTTTCTTTAAAAAATAAAAACCAGAACGCCTTTCCACGCGAACCGTACCAATCGTGTACGCTCGACTCGGTCTGTCCTGCTTTCTGCGGAACACGCTCAAAGCTCGGGGGGGGGGGGGGGTAACAGCGGTACCACACGCGACGGTTCCGACGCCGCCTCACATCGGGCGGGGGGCAGGGGGGCGGGAGGGGGGGAAGTGAGCCTGGCTTGACAGATGCGGCAGTGTTGCGCAGTTAATAACACCTGTCACTGCGCCGCCATCTCATGATGTGAAGGTGAGCGGAGAGAGAGAGGTCAATAAAATGGGGGTATATAAATGTCTCTCTCTCGCTCTCTCTCTCTCTGACACATAATTATTACACATGTTATTAATATTAAAGGGAAAACGCGTACTGACAAACAAAAAAAAAAAAACTGCAGATGCGCAACCATGCATGCATAGAAATGCAAAATAACGAGCACGCATTTGCATGTACACACCCTCACGTGGGCACACACAACTGCCACTAAAACATGAGCACTAGATTCACATTTCAGTCATTTCACAGATTTAATCCAGAGTGATACACAAAATGGAGAACCAGCAGCATTTCTTAAAAAGGACTATTCACAAAATCTCACACACACACACACACACATACAACATGCAGACATACGCACACACGCACACACAAACATACACACACAACATGCAGACACACAGACACACACAAACACAGACACACACACAACATGCAGACACGCAGACACACGCACACACGTACACGTGCACACACAAACACAGACACACACACACACAAATACACAACATGCAGACACACACACACACACACACACACACACACACAACATGCAGACACTTAGACATACGCACACACACACACACACACACACAAACAACATGTAGAACACACAGACACAGACACAGACAACACACACACACACACACACGAGGGGGGGGGGTTGGAGACAGCTGAGGAACAGGTGTGTCGTACCCATTTTCGGCTTCCGTGCGTCACCCGCCCACCACACCCAGCGTCCGGAACATTCTCAGGCCACCGTGCACCTGCACGAGCCCTCCCCTCTAATGAAAAGGACATAGCCTGCCATCTCACAAAGCCATAACACAAACCTCAGCAGGCCGCACAGATGTGCTCCTTCCTAATTCATGTGTGTGCATGCCTGAGATTATTTTTTACCATGAACACTGAAATGTTAACCATATTCAGTGGAACATGGCCCCCCCCACCAACGAACTATGTCAAAGAGCCTCTTTCATACACATCAACGGTTCACCTGTGCCATTTTATAATTTACTTTAAAACAAGTGTCTAATGTAAGCAAACTGAATGTCAGTATGCAGTCACTATTAAACATAGCACTATTAGACTAGTTATTAGAACTAGCAACTGATCTGGACACAGTTTACTGTAGCCTATGTGTTGCAAATAAAAGACATCTGGTACATGCAGTTTCACATTGGGTACAAAGCACTGATAAAACAGGAGCATGCTTTAATAATTTTCCAGCCGCACAGTTCTCTATGCCGCAGTCATGTGGAAAGGTTATCACCCAATGCCTCCCGAATGCCTTTCCTTCTAAATATAACATTTAAAAAAATATCCAAAAATGATTTATTTATTTCATCCTTTATTTTTACTACCACCTCCACAAGTATGTGCACAAAATAACAGCCTTCCCTTCAAACAAAAGCACACGCACCACACAAAAAATGCAATCAGCAGGCCAGGGGCTTTTTTTTTCCCCCATCCCAAATTTAAGCGGGGAACAGCTGGTGCGCATTGCCGGTGGCGTAGGGAACCCACGGGCTGCCTTCTCCTTCCCCTCAGAACACGGCCCGTGGATTTCCACCTGCCTGACGCCCGCCAGGAGGGATAAATAAAGATGGCGGCGGGAAACGGGGGAATCTGCCGTGTCTCTCTGTGTGTCCTGTGCGTTAGCCACTTATGGGCCTGCAGAGAGAACCAGCCACCAGCACTCAGCAAGAATAATACAGATTCGTGTGTGTGTGTGTGTGTGAGAGAGAGAGAGAGAGAGAGGTAATTGTGAGTGTGTGAGAGAGAAAGAGAGACAGAGGGCAAGATAGAGAGAGAGAATAGAAGACGTATAAAAGAGACAGATAGATGAACGAACACACAAGTTTATCTATTATGTGTAATAATTGCGTGTGTGTGTGTGTGTGTGAGTGAGAGAGAGCGAGCAAGCGAGCGAGAGAGAGAGAGAGAGAGAGAGAGAGAGAGAACAGAGGATGTAGAAAAGACACAGACAGATGAACGTGCCCAGTGAAGAAAACATGGCTGTTTGAAACGCAGAGAGAGAGAAATAAAGACACAGATGAGGCCAGATGCTTGGCCTGACAAGTGGTCGCTCAGATTTAATTAACAACAAACAAATTGTTTAAAAGAAAACAGTCAAGTTTGTGCTCTCAGTAGAACAACGATGCGAATTGATGCAACTGACCCTAGCATTGAAGAAATTGTAGCTGAATGAGAGGTGATTAATAACCCTGCAGGGAACATATTTCATTTTTTAAGTGGCAGTAGAACCGTTAGTAGCCTACTGTATATCGATTTCTCAGACCCACACGTGCTTCTGTCTTCCCTCCACTGAAAAGATGGTCAAGCGGGTTGTGTCCATTTCACTGCATCCTTTAGAACAGCCACAAAAGCTCCAATGAATGAACCAGACCTTACCTTTCCATTTTTAAAATAAAAAACACAAGAAAACCACATTTTTTAAAATCAGAATTCCTAGGTAATTGCTCGGCTAGTTGGATGTGTAAAGGCATTTGTCTCAAATGTAATTTGTAGTATCCTTGCAAACAGTGTCCGGGGATCATTGTTTCCCATGAATGACATCCATGGATGGGCCAAATTAACAGCCACACTGTTTGTTCAATCGATATATCCAAGTTTCAACAAGGAGGGTAACTACTAGTTGCTAAAATGAACGATGGTTACATCTCACTTTCAGCTGAATTTATTTTTTAGACACCTATATTTAGGTTACATTTCAGCTTAGGTCTAACACTGTGTGTCAAACACTTGTCTCCACAAGTAGTTGCCGTTGCTAGGGGTGATGCTGTATTAGCCGAGAGGGTTAGCACCATACCTGACGAGCTCGCAAGCTAGTATCAGTTAATCAGTCGACTGACCATTGATCCACACGGGAACACTGATCTGACTCGAGCCTCCTATTCCCTTTCTTTGTATTTATACGCGTGACATGTACGACCCCAGTCAAAAAAAAATAAAAAGAAACAGAAAGTGCTACCCCAACCAGACAAACAGATAGCAAATAAAAGAAGACAGAACTGCTCATTTGCGATGGATTGGCAGCCAGGGGCTACAGTTATTGTTGTGTCCACATGCGCACATGCACACACACACACATACTCTATGCGAGCATTCAAGCACACAGAGAAACACACACTCATAACACGCACGCATAAGTACCGACCGCACACCTGCGTTCTGCAGGTGACCGTGTTCGTGGAAAATGGCTGTCCTTTCGAAGAAAACGACAGTCATTTTCTGAAGGGGCCCCAGCGGGTGGCAAAGCACGTCGGGTTAAACTATACAGAAAGGAAAATCGAAAGAAAAAAATCTACACGTCAATTTTTGAGCCTCGGGGACACGTGTACCGGAGAGCAGGCGTTTAAATTTCAGCCGCACGGCGCGTGAACCGGTAACAGCCACACGCGCACGTGCACGGGTACATTAAGGTCCACGTTCAACTTCGTCTGCGCGACAAAGGTACACGTGCCCTCGCGCACAAACCGAAAAAAAATAAATAAAAAATAAATAAAAAATAAAAAACCCTCGGCGTGACCGAGGACTCGCCCCGGTTCGGCCATTGTAAACGATCTTTGTTACCATGGCGCCCTTTGTTACCCTTTTTACGGGACGACCGAAGCGTATGAATTCAAACCGCCGCGGCCCTCGCCCGCCTTCCCCGCGGACCTTCGAGGGCTGGGCCTCAGACTCCCACATGCAATTCTTTCAGTTCAGGACCTCAATTGGCCCCTGCTGGCTCTATGCAGGCTTCAGCGTTGCCGCTGTTTGGTTACTGAATGCCACATTACTTACTCTCACTGGACTGAGAGCTTTTTTTTTCTTTTTTTCCTTCTTTTTTTTCTCTCTTTTTTTTTTTTTTTTTTTTTAAATAAGTGGTTCTGAGATTAGACCATTTTAAACTTCGTCCCGTTGAAAAACCTGGCATCGCATTTTGTACATTTTCTTAAAAAGCTGCACTTCCCCTCTAAACGATTACGTTTCACGTGATCACAAATCTTTTCTAATGATTTTTACTCGCCACTATAAAATAAGATTTTGTGAACAATGGCCAGGTTTCCACACCATCTTATTACAGTCACCGGCAGTTCATAAATTAAGTCTCCAAAAATAAACAGTCAGACTTTTCTGAATTCATAAGACAGGCTTAATTCAGGTTAATGGATGCTTGTTATGCTAGCAAAGCTTACATGGGAGACTGCTAAATGTGTCCGAGATGGACACCGTCAGTCTATGAATTCGACAGATCAGCTCTTGTTTTTTCAGGCAGTGCCCCCGTGTCACCGTGAGTCAACTCCCGAAAGGACTCGAGCAAACAGAGAGCCGAAACTGAAACGAGAGGACCTCCCCTCTCCATTTCAGTCACATCCGCCATCCCGCGTCCTCCGCAGGGCTGGAATAGGGCAAGTATCCAACAGGATTCAGAGCGCCATTCTTTATAAAACAACAAACGTTTCCAATACTCTCTCAGATACACTCAAGCTAATGCAGAAATTTCTAATACTCTCTCAGATACATTTAAGCTCATATAGAAATGTCTAATACTCTCGCAGATATACTCAGGCTGATATAGAAATGTCTAATACTCCCTCAGATGCACTCAAGCTCATATAGAAATGTCTAGCCTAATACTCTCTCAGATACACACAAACTCATTCACAAATTTATAATACTGTCTCCAATGCACACAAGCTGATAAAGAAATTTATAATACTCTCAGATATAAAAGCTGATACAAAAATGGGAAAAAAAACATGTACGTGTGCACACACACACACACAAAGCTCATTAGACTTACTTTCAAAGATAAGTGAATTTTCTATAAACAAATTGAATAATATCTTTGGCACTGGTCTTTTAAGGCAACTCCACCTGAAACAACTCATCTGCCCTGATCCAGAATGCTACGTACAGTTTTGCACATTGTGTGCGTTTACATTTTTATTACTTAAAAAAAACTGTTTGACTCATGATTCACCAGTTCCACCTACCCTCCACAAAAGTGGACTTCAGAAAGATACTAGAGAAACGGGTACTTTATGTCCAGGAAATTCAACAAAATCAACACTTGCACAGTTCTCAAAAAAACCAAAAAAAAAAAAAAAAACACCTACTCTACAGGCCATTTTCCCCTCTGCTCTTAAGTCAGCATGACTCAGACATATTCTTTTCTCTAGTGCAGCTTCCTCCCCTGGATCGAACAAAAAAGCAAAAACCATCATCATTCCAAACAGCAGCAGTTCTCCCGCAGACATCCCGTACGTACCTTGTAGAGCTTCGTTGCCGCCTCGTGCCTCTGGTTGGCCGTGTGCTGGCGTAGCTTCTCCACGCTGTTGCTATGGTAATCACACACGTTGCACTTCAGGTGCACGGGGTTGCTGATGGCCACGTCCTTTAGCCTCCAGTAGTTCGGCTCCCCCGCTTCCTTCAGGTGAGCCGCCAGCTGGTACCTGTGCAGGTGTCGGTCGGTCTGGCAGTGGAGCAGGAAGTTGGCCCGGAGCTGGGTGCTGTATCCGCAGAGCCTACACTGGTAGTGGTCGCCGACGATGGTCCTCCAGTCCTCCAGGGGGAGCACGCGTTCCTCACTCACATGCAAGCTCAGGGCCTCCAGGCTGTCCGAGGCAAACCTATTGCACAGGCTGCACTGGTACAGCTTCTGTGGGTCACAGGCGCGTGGCGACAGATCTCCAGCAGGAAGGAGGGGCAGGTCATCACCTTTCGGTTGACCGCTGCCAAGATGGACGTCCTTTGCCAGGTCAATGTCATTGACTGAGATAAGAAGCGAGAGAAGATGGAGGAGAGAAAAGGAGATGACGAGAGTAATGGAGAGCAGTAAGAAGAGGAAGCGGGGAGCAAAACAGTAGACAGAAAATGGAAGGGTGTGAGGGAGGAGATGGAGAATCAAGAAATGACTAATAACAACAATCCCTTTCAGTAGCCAAGGTCCTTCAATCGGAGAGGTTCTAGTAGATATGCTGTCTCTCCAGAATTTGTATGATCTTAATTTATACAACAAAGGCTCCCACACAGATTTAAAACACCAAACATATCATTATAAATACGTGGTTGGGAATTCAATATTTTTTTTTTTTTACTCAAGTATTAAAAGAAATAAGGTTGCTTACCCAGTCCTGGGATCAACCCCGCGGATGTAAAGGGACTGAACTGGAAGGGGTTGACCATCATGTGCGATAAATCGGCAGGACTCTCCAGCTTCAGGCCTGGCAGGCCCATGTTCTGGGCCAGGTAATACTGGTAGAGCTGGGCCTCGGCCGGCACCACGCCCGGCTGCAGGCCTCCTCGGATTTGCTTCAAGGTCTGCTGCAGGAGCATGATATTGTGGACGTGCTTCTCACTGGTCATGTGGATTCTCAGGTTGTGAGCCACGCTCGTCTCGTAGTCGCACACCTCGCAGCGCCAGCTCGACCTCTGTTTGGGTTTGTTCGGGGAGGGTACCCTCCCGCCGACCCCGGAAATGGGCGCGGAGTGGGTCGGGCGGGCATCCACCATCTCCACACCGCCGTTTTGGAGCACCTGGACGTTGGTCAGGTGCCTGTCCGACTGCATGTGGATGGTGAGGTTGCCTTTCGTCGTCGTGGAATAGTTGCACACCTCGCAGTGGAAGGGCTTGTAGCCACAGGTGTGGCTCTCTCCGCGGGACAGTCGAGGATGGGGCTGGCCCGTCCCGCAGTAGGGGCAGGAGCTGCCCATCTCGGGGTGCTTCTCCTTCACGTGGGCATCCAGGCTCTGCTGGTACTTGTAATGCCAATTGCACATGGGGCACTTCAGAGCCTTGCACGGAATCCCAGACTGGAAAGCGACCGCGTGATCACTCAGAGAGTGGGATGACGCCAAGTCGGGGTCGCATTTGGGGTACTTGATATCCCTGCCGGGAGATGCTCGCCCTGTGCCGGCGTTGTCTAGCGTTGTACTCGGCCTGCCGGAAGCCTGGTGGAGAAGCGGGACAGGGCTGCTGACGCTCCCTCTCCGCTCGTCCAACGACGGAGGTGCGGCGTCTTCTCGACCCTTGCGCTCCTTTTCACTTCCACTTTGGCCATCGGCGCCACTGTTCTGGTCCCTTGGGGCAGCTGCCTGCTCGGTCATCTCTCTACCGGCAGACAGAGTCGCAGAGAAACGGAGGCTCTCCTTCACCTCGGCTTTCGAAAAGTCGGACGGTAAAAGAGAAGCGCTTTGGTTGGAGAGAGCGAGGTCGTCGGCGGCGGCAAATTCCGCACGTCTGCCAATGGGATCGTCGGCATCCTCCTCGCTCTCGCTGTAATACATTCCGCCGTCGTCCTCGGTGTCAGTCAGCGTCTCCCCGGGTTCGCTTTTTATGGAGCACGGGACGTGCGAGAACGCAGCTGCGTCGCCGTCGTCCCTTTTCCCGGGTCTGTTGACATCGGGGGACTTGCCCGCCGTGCCGGACAACTGGTAGCCGTGGGGCAGGGCGGTAACCAAAGGCAACGGGGCCTGCAAGTTCACTTCAGCCTTTGGCATCGCTGACTCTTCTTCTGGAGATGCGGAACCCGCGGTCCCCTGAACAGAGGGGAAGCCAGCGTGCAGGGAGGCACCTCTCTCCGCCTGAAGGGCGCCCCATAAGACACGCAAGCTAGGATCCAGACGCGCGGGATCAGAAGCAGAAAAAAACGGGGAGAGACAGAGGGGTTTTTTTGGTTCCAGAAAGCTTATTAAGGGTTCCCTGTCCTGACCGATCCCTTGTATGATCGCAGAGACGTGCTTATTGGCCAGGACCTTCTGCTCCTCCTTGTTGAGGGACATCCGATGGTCCTGGACGGCGTGGTTCACGAAGGACCTGACGTAGCCGAAGGACATCCTGCACAAGAAACACATCAGGACCGGCTTGTTCTTGCCATCCTTCACCAAGCCATCGAATCTGGACAGGTCCAACCCGTTAGGGGCATCTTTGGATACGCAGGAGTTTTTGGAGCCGCCGTCGCCGGTCCGACTGTCTCCGTCGCCCTCGTGTCGGAGATCGTAGACGCGGAAGCTGTGCAACACCGGGCCGACGCCCGCCAGCGATGAGGTATTCGGGGATGTCGGATCAGCCGCCAACTGTCTCCCGAGAGAGGAGGCGATGTGGAAGGTGTTGATGACCTGGGGGAAAAAGGGCACGGGAGTTTGGCGGTTGAGAAGGCCCGACGGGGAAAAGAGGGCGTGCACTCCAAGGGGGGAGTTCTGGACACTTTCTCCGGGCTCCTTGATAATGAAAGCTGACCCATTGGGCTGGTACACGATCTCTCCTTCGAGGGCTTCCACGTCGCTGTCTTCCTGGTCGCTGACCTCGCTCCCGACGCCGCCCTGCGGAGGCACCCGGCGGCCATTCGGGCAGCGGTGCTCCATATACGCCTGCAAGCTGGCGAAGGAAACCCCGCATTCCTTACACGGGATCCCGTCCGCTGAAGCGCCCCCTGTGGCAGGCGTAGTCATTGCGCTCGGTCGCGCCGCGGCCTCTCTCTGGCCCGCGTCCATTTTCAGGCCGCCGTCGGTGGGGTCGTCTTCACTGAAGGACCCCTCCCCCGCGCCTCTCTCCGAAACCTCGCCGAGGAGCAGCGTCTCGCATGGCTCCTGCACGTCCCGCCTATCATCTTGCCTCGGGGAGGAAGAGGAGTCACCAGTTTCCATGGTAATGGCTTTGCAGAGATCTCATCTCATCCCACCTATAAGGATCCTATATAAAAATACAGTAGGAGAAATGGTATTAACACATGCCATGCTTCACCACCTCAGTGCTTATATTTAAGAGCACACTACACTACATTTACAGTCACAATAACATTTAAGTCTATTCTATAAATTATACATAGATATATACAATATGAGCATGTGTGCACACTGTATATAAATATACACGCACAGGACACAGCTGTAAGTATGAGAAAAAACAATGTCGTCTGAATACTGGGTTCAGATCGCCCCCATTTATAAAAAGATGCTGCTTCCTTTAGTGATCCTGACCCAGCCCATTTCAATGGACCATGAAGACGCTGTGAAGCGTTTAAAAAGGATTAGATCTTCTCAGTGGAGGAGGGGGTGTAACGCGAATGGAATGCTATTTTTGACAGCGTCTGGGTTTCCAAGAAGGAAGCCTAAAAAAGGCATTTTGCAGTGTTCTTTTTTTTTTTTTTTTTTAACCTCTCAGTCTTCCCGTTTACTTACGAGATGCAAAATGGAAGAGGTTTTAGGGAAAGACGGATTTGTTGATGTTTCCTATAAGGCTCTAAAAAAGGACGACTTTGATTGCAAGTTGAACACACACAAACACACACACACACACATACACGAGTGATAAGAGGTTTCAGTTCTTTGTCCTCGACACCGAATCCTCTACATATCAATGAGGCAGAGGCAAAGGATGCCAAAGACTACAGTATATCTTATCCAGGCCACTGCAGGTCTAATTGGAGTTGTTCATTTGTACAGAACTTATGAGGAAACATTACAGACCCTCTGTACCTATCAGGGACAGACTTAATTACCGTTCTATGATATAAATATAGAATGGCTTACTTTTAGTTTAGAAACCAATAGCGAGTAGGCAGTAAATATAGAGCAACCCATTTAAAAAACCCACATAAACAATGCACCTGTCAGTGACACGACAAATATCTGCTCTATTACTCTGCTTTCTGCTTTTTAAGTGGCCATTTTAGAAAAATACCGTACTAAATGTAGACACTGTGAGGTATAGATTACTTTCATACAGTGAAATGTTCCCAAACTAAAGTGTGACCTTCTCCTAAATCAAAACAAATACGGAAGAAAAATAAAAACAAAAATATTTCTGTAAAATATGTATCATGGTTGACATTTTGAAAGGACAACACAGGTATAGCCAAGGCTGGTTCAGGAGAGATAGCACCAGAATTTATTCTGTTGAATAAATTTATTTTCTGAAAATGGATTCAAGATTTTATGATTTAGGCTACTTCCCAAGAACCACAGATGCCCTTATGAGAAACAGAACAGCTTTTTTGTCAAGTTCAAAATTCACTGCCATAATTTCAGGGGAAGCCCCAAACTGATGTGGATGAAAGGACAAATCTAGCCTTTTCATATTGAAAGAACCATTTACCAACTATCCGATGAACCACAAGGTAGAAGAAATTTAAAAAATAACAAAGACAAGCCAAAAAAACAAAAATAGGGATGCTCTTTTTCAGTCTTCCAGCTTAAACATTTTAACCAGTGACTAGGGTAGGCCTACATCATCGTAATAGAACGTGCCGTTCTGTTAAAAGATGCGCGCTTCTCTTTTTGAAAGAAATCTGGAAACACTCGAGCGTTAATTGCAGCTGATTGGAAATGGACCGTGCACACAAAGGGCAGCCCACGTCCAGACAATTAAACCACGTTAATCGGCCTAAAGAGCAGTGATGAAATCCACCGACGTGTCTTACGAGCATGTGACGACCCCCACCGCAAACTTTAAACTCGTGTCACGACAAAGAGGAGAAGTCTCCTCAATCTTAAAGTTGGAGGTGTACAGGAAGTAAGCCATACTTACAGTGAGCCTGCGTAAAAATTGAATTTGAACAGGAGGTATAGGAGAGAGAAAGAGATAATATGTAATACTTAGGGCTGTGAGTTTAATTTGGAGCAAATAAAAGAGGGGAAAAATGGGAAAAAGGAAAAAGAAGCTGTAGCTTTTACTGCAGTGGTGTTGTGTGACCTGGTGAGATCGTGTTCAAGAAACTGCACTGTTATGCATAAATATCCCATTTACCCCATGCACTGCGTTACAGCAAGGTCAGAAATGGCTGTCATGCAGCCAATTCTCTCAAGAAATGCAAAGCAGGAACTCTGTAAAGCAGAAATATGAATATTTTGAAAGAATTTGAAAATATTACTCCACTTGTGTTTGCTAAGGGAATCATGCAAACAAAGCTAGTGGCTATCAGCACATGGTGAATATGATTACGTGAAGTTATTTGACTGATATTGGACAGACTATATAATTTATGGGAGACCGTTTCTGTTCTCCGCAAGAACAACCATAACTCAATTAGTTTTGGTAACTATACCTGTATTTTAATTCAAAGAATAGTGTCTCTTTTTGAATTTACTAAAAGCATCTGTGTTCCTCTGGCTGCACAGCTAGTTCACTTCTAATTGTTATGCTCTAATTCTTTAAACTACTGGCCTAAACATAATCCATTTAACAATTTAGTAGTAATGTGCATTTTAACATCCCTAAATCCATACATCGCCACGCTATGGCCATTCAATTGCTAGCTCTATACGTCTGCACAGTGCCTGTCCTGACTGATGTAGGCTATATTTGACCCAGGCTAACAGTTTCACAAGTGCTAGTAAGTAAACAGAATGAACACAAGGATTAATATGCATTTTAACATCAGACTGTTGTCTGACATCAAGAAGTCAAAAGAAGTCATCCAGAAGTAGAAGATTTGTATATTTTGACTCATGCTGTCTTCCAGGTGATTCTTACCACATTACCCAGCTGTTCAACAAAGCCTGCTGCCCACATTCAGCTGGCCTGCCAAACTATTCATAATCATAACTGTAAACATTTTATGATTTTTTTTTTTTTTGGAGAAACAATGAATCCAAAGATACTATGTCTAATTAGGTCAGGAAGGAACTTGAACACTGATTAAAATCCATTAAATGACCTTTAGTCGATTGAATAAATGTCTAGTAGTTCTTAAGTCATATAAAATACAGAGTGGCTATCTAGTCTTTCTCAAAAGCAAAACAGACAAAAATTCTAAATCCTACCAATAACAAAGCAAAGGTTGTTGAATTTTAAGGAAATGCACAAAAGTCACATTTACTTTCAGTTGGCAGTCCTTATTTACTCATGTAATGGACAATGGCTAACAACTAGTGTGCCGTATTACAGAGAACATTAGCGATAGCATCTGCACCACTGGAAAAAAAAAAAAAAGAACAAGACAGTGAACCTCTGTACTTCGTCTGACTCACAATCCGAGCCCCATCTTTGTTTACATGTTCACAACGCAGATCCCGACACCATATGTGCTTATGCAAGCAAGAGAGCAGGCATTAGCCAGGGAGAAATGGAAATACCTACGGCCTTACAGACATAATAGCCCACTGGTTAAGGGCAGAACCTGCCAAGCCTTTGCTTCACCTGGATAATCAAACATTTCCCGAAAGTATATATCCAAGGAAATGGCTAATCTGCACTCTGCGGTCAGAAATGCAAATGTGGCCTACATTACATTCGTTTGCCGATAAAGAGTGACAATACACTGTTAGGCAGGCAAAGTTTTGGAGCTATGAGTTTCAGTTGAGAACAGGCGCACAGACCGATTCTAAAATGGTGGCAACAGATAAGGGATTCTGCAAATTCCCCAACAGTCATTTAATATCGCAGAAAGACAACCAGTGTAATTCACTTCCCTCTCATTAACACAATACATTATTGTTATAACACATTATCGCTATATTATGTGTTTCCTGTGCATGACAAATGAAAAAAAATGTTAATGTACGTAACTGTTGGTTATGCTGAGGCTAACCAAAGATGCCCAGAACTGCTGCAATGCACTTTTTCGGGTCTAAGAACTGGATTGGATTGAAGCAATCGGTCTCCAAAAAAAAAAGCCACCAATAGCCGTACAGCAAGCATAATGAGATCTCATGGAAAACGCTATGCAAATAAACGGCTCCCACGCAAATCATTACACAAAGAAGCTTACAAACAAGTTTCACCCCGAAGTGAATTACCGCGCATTCACCGGGAACACAAACACAGCTTCGGCTCATTAGCCGGCACAATCAACCAGATCGCCAGAGAGACTAATGAAAAGTCGCTATGGCGCGAACTCCGCCGACAATCGGGCGACGTCTTTCCCCGCGAGCCGACCCGTGATATCCATTATCAGAGGCCGGGACAATGGCGCGGTTTGTCCCCGGCTGATCTCCGCGTAGCAGAGCCAGACGCCCGGGGTCGAAAGATTTTTTTTTTGCATATGCTAATAACAATTAAGGACTTAATTACGCGCGGGGGGGGGGCTCGTTCCTTTGGAGCGCCTTCGGAGGTTGGTTTTTGGAGCCCATCCAAGATCTTTAACCCCTTCGCGCGACAGCGAAGTCGGCGGGGGCCTCCCCCGGGGTAGAGCGCAACCACAGCCCCCCCGAGGTCCGCTTAGGGACCGCCCACGGCTCGTCTCTGAACAGAACTTTCGCCTCCTCGTTTAACACGTGTACGCAATCAAAGCTCGACTGTTCCGCTTCAGCCTCCAGATTAGACTTCAAAAACTTGTTCCACCCTCACCCTCCCCCCCCCCCCCCATCCACCCTGGATTTAGCTGCACGTAGCATCGCCAACACTGGAACGGCGGCCCTGCACCGGACTGATTTACACCAGCCTTGGTACAACCAACCGCAAATTATGGATTTAAAATATGCTCCAGCAGAGTTTATATAAAACCATGTTCTTTTTTTTTCCGCTTTAGTTTACTTCTCCTCGCAATTTAGAATTTGGCGGCCATAGTTGCTGCCCAGGCCTGTCAGTGCAATGTCCTCCGTCAACTCGGGGCGTTTCAGACCGACGCGCGTTTCCTGCGGCCTCCGGCTGCGCAGTCCCGATCCAGCTGCGCGAGCTCACGCGCAGCTGACGCAGGCAGACCGCAGTCGCCCCGATTCGCCGGCTACGGGAACCGCCCCTGCGGGGCTGGGGCGGGCGAACCCGTAAACACCGAAGCCCTCCCTCCATGGACGTCGCTGTGGCCCAGTTGCGCGTCGCCCGCGCGCCGTCTCCAGGCGGGCCGGTCGGCGCTAGCGGAGTCCGGCTACGAGTCAAACCGTTCAGCCCAGCGCCACGCCGGGGGGGGGAGGCCCAACCCTTCATCTGTTCCCCCGCGACCACTCGGGGCCAGAAAACCGCACCGTAGCCCTAAACGATGTCAAAATAAACGCACCCCGGTCCTCAACAAAGGCGGGAACATTCCTTCAGTGGCTCGGGACGGCCAGCTGATAGCCACTCTGCCGAACACGCAGAGCAGGCATCTGCCCCGCACATGATCTGCCTTAATGAACGCAAATGACGGTTAAGCAGGACTAATCACCGCTCATCACGATTACGCCGCTGCAAGAGTACAACACAGTCGCAGGAAAACAAATAAGCGCGTTTATTTAATCAGGATTTCATATCCATTTACAGAGGCAGCCTCAGACTGAAAGACAATAACGCAGAAGAGAAACGACAGAAACAACAATAACCTTGGAAACATGTGGCATTAATAGCGTTAAACCGAAACGGACAGGAATCTTTAGCGCAAGCAAACAGCTGGTCCACGATTAAAAGGTCTTTCGCCTTCTACTCACAGGTATTTATTTTTGCAAGAGCAAATAAGAGATCCCGTTCTATGCTCTGGGGTGGAACATTTCACACAGAATGGAAAAACAGAATGTTCTCTCACACGAGCACTGTACACATCTGTGCATAGGTTGGCCTAATGGTAGGGGGGCTATAGAATAAATCAAATATGAAATAGCCTACTGTTTCTACTGGGGTTAGGAAAATAAGCAAAGGAAGACAGCGACTAGGCCTATTTCATCTCCCTGTGGCACCCTCTATCTTAACTAATTTCACGCAGTTATGGGCATTGTTTTTTTTTTTTTTTTTTTAATCCAAGCTCAATATAATACGTGAAAATAAGGTAAAACAATTCAAAATAATTGAGAAATCTTTCCCTTTTTTTTTTTTTTGCATGAGTTAAGGTTCTTAGAGTCTCGCAATGTCTGCAGATCTATTTCCAACCCTGGGACGCTGCATGCAAATTATTCAGATGGTCCAAAAGGCACATTATAGGCCTCTCTCCGTGGGGAAGAGGGGGTCGGAGAGATTCCGCCTCGTCGAGACGAGACTTTCAGCCCACCGAAGTAGAAACCATAAAAGAAGCGAACGAAAGGGAAATTTTTAAGACCTGAAATATTGATTCGCACATAAATGTCATTCTGGGGAAAAGGGCAACATTGGAATGGCACAGGATGGGCTTTTTCACGAACCTGGGAGACACTGTGGAGCATGTGCTGCACACACACCGCTTTTCGCTAACATTCGCCACATCTTTCCTCACCGTTTAATACGTATAACCTCACACGGATTCATGATAACACGAACCCTTTCCTCACACATACGTGTGGCGAAATCCACATTGGTGGCGTGGGACCACAACGACCCTGATGCTGCACATATTCATATAATTCTTTTATTTCTATTTATTTTTTTGTATGAAAAATGTAATATTACACACCATTTATAATTTCTGAATTTGACAGTTTAATAACAATGAATACATAATAGGTCAAAACATTCGATTGAGACCATTTCTTGCAATACTGCAGCTGTCTGAGTGTTTGCTAGTAGATCTATGCAAGTGTCAACAGTCTAATCCCAATACGTTATAATGTTTTGCAAAGTAGCATACCTGGCCTATGAATACACACCTCCAGAAGCACATTAGGTATAACACAAATAGATGCCAAAATTTAGAAGGCTAGTAAGCTTATTAATTGTGCAATAATGTGGTAAAACAGAAAAAAAATAAAATTATAATCTTGAAACCAGAATGACTACAAAACACACACAATGTACAGAAAACAGAGAAAAACTAATGAGATTATACAACTCCATAAACAGCACAGTATTCGTTATTACACATTACTATTTGTCATTATTATTATTATTTGTTATTATTTTTATTATTATTATTATGTTTACAGTGAAAAGTCCACGTGATGCCAACATTCGTCTCCAATAGCCAATAATCGATACGATAATGTAGGTCATAGAATTATAAAGTTTAAAAAAACGGTTATTAGTATTACGTTTAAAAAATAAAAATGTAGGCTATCGCACACGCGAAGACTGCGGTTCATTTGAAGTTAGTGTACAGGGAAAAATGTTGACTTTTGAATAAAGAGGAATCTATGGATGTTCGGGTATGTGACAATGAGCGCTGGTAATCAAAGAAAGCTATGCAGTTACGTACCCCGGTTGCTGTTTGACCAGTGTTATGTTTTTTTTTCTCCTCTCTCAAGGCAAACGATCGATGTGAACTATTGTCTCTTCGCAATCTGAGCCATGTCTCTTCCTCTTTGTATCAGCCAACCAACAATAAAAACAGGTCGTCCCCTGTATCCCACGTCTCATCCGAACAGCATAAAACAAATGGGCGTCCTCAAATAACTATCACCAAGCAAAAAAAAAAAAAAGAAAATAGCAAATAATTTACACTGATGAACACCTGGGGGAGAAAGACAGCGTTGCTCTGACGAAATGCAAAACAACTGAACGTTCTGATTAAAGTTCTTCTGCAACGCAGTAGCCTACTCTTAACAAATCAATTTTGCTGCTGCTGCTACTGCTCTGTACAATTCCCGATCTGGGACTCGGCCTGTTCTGCTTGCTGGACAAGACATGCTAGAGGTCAGGGCCGTATTCCATCGTCCGAACTCCTTTTTCGGTAACACAGTCATGCCAATCACCGTAAAGGGAGGAACTACTTTTCCCTTTGCTGTTGACACATATGATCATTCTACAATTAAACATAACATCAAAACATCACATCAGAACTTAAACTATAGTATAAGGGTCAATATTTACCAATGCATGAAACAAGGTGGGACTCAATAATAATAATAATAATAATAATAATCCTTCGCTGTGTATAGCCTACATCTTGAGCGCCTTTTAGCGTCAAAATGTTCTGCAAATATACACGTTTAGGCTAAAATGTAAAGACAGATGTAACTATAGCGTTCCCATCTACACTCAAACGAATCCGTTGCTATTTTGGTCTGAATGGGTTCGTTCATGCAGACTACTTCTGTGGGTTCGGATTTACACACGGGCCGAACTCTTCCTCCAAGAAAACAACCAAAATCCACATGCATGTGACATCCGACCTGTCAGGTAATTTTCGATATTCTTATTCGACGCGAAGAATGCGATAGCCAAGTGTTCTCGTTGGTAACACTATCAGCGAACCCCATAGAAGACGGAATAAACTCAACCAGCTAGTTTTACAGGGGTTTAGGCAATGATGCCGCTGTTCCTCGTTTGGCAGCCTATCTGTCTATACTGACAGTTCCCAGACCCCGAAACCAGAGGAAAGCCCTTGAGTAAACAAACTAATACACGTTTTGAAGACACTATCGTAAAAATCGAATTGAACAACTGTAATCTGTAGAGAGTGGAATATAAAAGATTGAGCTGGTTCAATTTAGAAAGAAAATCAATACTCGACCTAAATTTAACACGAACTGCTCGATAAAGTTGAAATAGAGAAAGAGCGGGAGAAAAACTTACTTTCTAACCCCACGCAGTTTTCTTTGTCTCCTTCCTTGATATTGTTACTTGTAGCAGGTCGCATCCAATCGTCACCAAAGTTAACCACAAGAAAGGGAAAATACAAATAATCATAAAAAAATAATCCTTCAACTTTCATAAGACAAAAAAATAGTTTATAGAGACGTGAAATGATCCTTCTTGCTCGTTAATGAAAACGCGTCCACCGCTGCAGTACAGTTAAGGTTGTGGAGGATTTTGAAGAGGACAGGGAAAGCATATCCAATGTGTCTTCATTCCGCTAATTATTATCGTTTTACTCCTGTTTTTAAAAGATGGCTGATTAAGTAGAGTGCGCATGTCTTTGTGTGTCTATTCCCGATATGCACTCTGGGAATGATAGAGGGAGAGAGAGAGAGGGAGAGAGAGGGAGACAGCGAGAGAGAGAGGGAGAGAGAATGAGAGGGGGGGGGGGGGGGCAATTAACGAGGTGATCAACATTTTCAGCATCTTTGATGACGAGCCTTTTCGGAGTGGAGAGCTTTACGCCCCGACATACAGCGGTAAAAAATGCGATAAAAGCCGTAGCCTAAAGCGTAGGCTACAGCACAATGCGCTGGTATGCAACAAAGATTTCCTGACGTGGTAGCCAACGCAAAAAATATTAAAGATAAACAGACTCTAATAGGCAAACGAAACTCGTGATAGATCCCATAAATTATTATGCACAAATAATAATTATTTTCAGTTCGGAATAGTTCTACTGCAGTGGGGTCATTATAATTTAATATTTGAAATCGTCGAGCCTGATTCAACATTGAAACATTAATGTAATGTTAATAGACAGCATTGCAATGTATGTGTATTTTTAGGCTATATATTTTAATTGCAATAATTACATGGAAATAAAAGACACAGTGTTTGTGGGACAACAATAAAGGCAATTATGTTCAAAACGATGGTATTCTACAGTGAATAGCGTACTTTAGATTAAAATAGGTACCATAGGCCTATAAAACCGACATCTGCCACAGAGCACGGATTAATCTTTGTTCCAGATACAATCTGTAATGTATTTAGAAAGTATTGCCTATCATTGGAAATGACCGACGCTACAATTCTTTCTGTAGAAAACCATTAAGCATTAGTGTTATCTCTTTATATGTGAACACGTCACATGCATCTTAAGGAACCCGTTATTTAATGTTGCATGTAAAATAAATAGCATTGGCATGTTTGGCGTGGGCATATCCTATATCACCCCATAGGCTATTCTAAACGCTTAATTACCCAGTATATGGTTAAGGTGTATATTGTATGTAATGTTTGCGGAGCCTACGCAACAAAAGGCAAACCTAAGCCCAAGGTAAAATTTTCTAGTAAAATACTATGATACTCTACATTAGGGACAGGGCCGCGTTGTGCTTCTTGGAATTCGGAATATCCCACGGCTTTGCGAGAAAGAAAGCGGCAGGAGAACAAAAATCTTAAATCTCAGAGGGGCTCCGTAGCTGTGCCTTGCCATTGAACAGCTATGTAGGCTACACTAGACAGGATGCCTCTCTCTGTGGTTTCTAAAGGTTGGTCATCATGTATTTGCTTGAATCATCTGGACGACATTCACTGGCCTATCGAGCAATAGTCTTCATATTTACACTCGAGACGACAGTGGGCTGAGAGCGATAACGTCATCAGGCAACATAAAGTTGGCTTGTTGAACAGAATTTTCACTTATTTTATTCATTTAGTTTTTCATTTTCAAAGTGAAGCTTATAGCATATGTCGTTGTTTGTTAACGATGGCCACTTTGCACACACCCTGCAGCTGTTTTGTATTATTTCGTTAATTTAGTTTGACAATGAAGTCAGAACAGGCATTGCTCTGAATTAAGAAGTCTGATCTCACCTTCGTGGTCCCTCGCTTATTCACGTCCAGATCGCCTTTTGAGATTCTGTTGTTCCTGAAAATACGGTGTCTACACCGGATAGCCTACTAGCTAACTATTTAAGAGCACTGACATTTTTATTGCAAAAGTAGGTCCCCGCCTTAGTCCGCAGTGAGACCAAGTAGGCCTCCTTAGACAGATTTAGAACCCTTCTGCATGATTATAGTGTGGATTGTTTTCGATGCAGATTTTGGCAGAACGCCTAGCGCCCTCTGGGGCTTCAAGGTGACAGCGTTGGCGGGGCATTTCTCAAGAAATTTATACGAAGACAGGCCTAATATAATAAATACAAAGTGTCCGGTGTTAACGACGATTTTTTTTTAAATCCGAAAAGTTAAAGGTTCTGAAACATATCACCTTTGAAATTGAATATATTTCATCCTACGATGTAAACAAACACTGTTACCGTTCATAGCTACTTATTTTGCCATAGATAAGAATAATTCGCACATGATGACGTGCACCCGAAAGCAATAAACATTAAATAAGTTATAGGCTATTGTGATTGGTTTTCCAAAGACACAAAAAGTGAGTAAACTGTAGCTTACCACACCTTAGCTTGCCATACAGTAGCTGTTACATCTCCCCTGAAAAGTCTCAATTAAGGGGATGGAACCATATTTTTATATTTAAAAAAAGACAAACTGACATTAACTGAGTCCAATTAGAAATTCCAAATTAATTTTCCCACTATTAAAACGTGTTCCATAAACATTGAAGATGTACAATCAAAAACTGTATTAAAATTTGGCCAACCTCTTATTACTCCTGAAATATCAATAACCACACAAAACTATTGCATGTAATTTTTCACAATCTGGACTAACCAATTATGTTCCAAATTGGGGCAAAATAATATCTTTATTATCCCCCCACTCTCTCTCTCTCTCTCTCTCTCTCTATGTGCATTGACTCTCTATGTGCATTGAAGCACACCTGCCATTTAAAATACAGTTCTCTCTCTCTCTCTCTCTCTCTCTCTCTCTCTCTCTCTCTCTCTCTCTCTCTCGAGGACCCATTTAAAGCTTGAGGTGAAGGGTTTCTTAAATGCTCAGATTTCTTACCTCGCCATGAACAGGGTCATCCTGAGAGCCGTGGCGTTACTGAAAAGGTTACGTAAATGTGGGACTGAACGCTGTATTGCCCTTAAAATATCAGAATGTAAAATTCCGCAATCATCATAAAATGGTTTATAATTCGCCGCGATTAAACGGTTTATTGTAACTCTAATTTTAGGTTTTATTATGTTGTTTTCAAAAGTAGTTTACAAATATACAAACAGTGCTGATTTATTTTTTAATTTTATTTTTTATTATAGAAATTCTGAAAACGATGCTGAAAGCATCAAGATTTGTGAACAATGGGGTATGGAAATCACTTTCGACGTAAAATCGAGGTGTATAAATGGTTGTTTGTAGAACACTAAACCGTATTCGTTATACTGGGGCTTTCCAATCGATTAGATAAACGAAAATCTATAACCAACATGACACCAGTGTCGGGACTACCTTTTTTTAAAGCGCGTGGATGAAAGCAGACTGTAGGCTAAAAAAACTCAATAACTGACGAAAAAAATGTATGACTAAATGTTTCTGGTTATTTGTTCCTTTGATTTAAAATTTAAAGAAAAAAGAACAATAATGGAAATTCCTGTAAATCCTTTAGTGTTTTGAGAATAGCTATAGGTTTAGAAGAGAGGCTTTACTCAATTATAGGTCATCCAATTAAATTGAGGACAAATCACTCAAATCGTCTAGGGAAAACATTGTTACCTTGTACTCTTATTAAACTGAATCTGATTTAAAATAGTGAGGATGCATTTTTATTCACCTACAGACCCATTTAAACTGAGAGAGAGAGAGAGAGAGAGAGAGAGAGAGAGAGAGAACTGCATTTCCATTGGCAGGTGTGATTCAATGTACATACTTTTTCTCAGGATCAAAGATTTGGGTTGAGAATTTAATTAATACATTCTGTAATTAAAATAGGACGTGTAAAATTGACATCAAATCCACAATGTGAGAGAAAATTACTAACTGAAGACTGAAACAGATGCCTTATGAAGTAAAATAACTGGCTGCGAGCTTTAAATGCTGTTAGTACAAATGTGGGTCTGAAAATGCTCTTTCTTTAACACTTTCAACATTTCTCTCTGGGTAAAATGTCGGCTGGATTAATATGGAGTTTTTATAATTCACACAGATTAAGAAAGAATGAACTAGAAAACACACAGGCGATGTTGTTTTTAAAAAGCAGTCACATAAAATAATGTTGTTCATAAATCTGAGAAGCTATCAATATGATTGTGCAAATAAATATTGAACACATACACACACATGCACATGCACACACACATGCGTGCACATACGCACCCACACACAAACACAGAATGCGCGCACAAACACACACACACACACACACACACACACACAGTGTAAGTCATACAGTACATGAGTGTATTTACCAATGTAATGCTCTTGCCTATCTTCTGGTTGTATTCAAATAAAATTGTACAAGGTCTTGCACATCCACAGTCGGACAATTTCCAGGTTTTAATCAGAAGACAATTAATAATCCATCCATTTCCCACCATCAATCGTGGCTGCCACCTGTCTTACAAATTGAAACCTATGTGTTCTGCACGACCAGAATGATGCAAAATCCATCCTTCTGGTCATCTCAATTTGAGTTATTTTTAACCTGGTGCTAACCTCCTGCCTCCCAGCTCACACAACGTTATATACGATGCCTTTCACGGCTCGGCGAGGTGAGAAGGTGCCGAACGCGGCGGGGAAGGTCTGCTGTTAAAAGGGCACATTTTGAGCGTCGCCTTCTGTTTCATAAATAACAACAACGTGGCTCTGAATGAAAGCCTTCCGCTCAAACCGGTTTGACACCCACTCCTTCCTGGACGTGATTTCTTTTAAGGAGTGCTCCTCACATTCAATGAGCTCAAGTCCAATAATCAACATTTATTTTTCATAGCTTGGGGGGGGGGGGGTTACACTGATTGTAATCATAATCATCCCTTTAAAGAGTAGATATTTTGAAACTTCTTTTAAAAATTCTAAGTCAGTGTCCTAGAACTCCATTACTTTCAATTACCAGCAGTGATTGTGACATCAGCATTGGAATGTTCAGTTATGAACATTCTAATCACACATTTGTGATCTTACTCCTTAATGGTGAAATGTTTTAGGATTACTATTTCTTATCCTTTATTTTTTTTTACTATAGCAGGAAAACACAGGATAGCAAATGATTTAAAAGCCAGAATTATCACTGGCGAGACAGTGAGCATCCATTCTCTAGCCACAAAGGCTTTTTGCTGTTCACCTGGAATCAAAACACACCAGCATAAAATGTAGCAAGACCCTTGACTACGGTAGCAGTGATAAACTAACGTGAATCTGCGTTTGATTGTATTTAATAATTGATAAGCCTGGCAACTTAAATATGATTGCCCATGATTGTTATGATTAAAAGCATTTAAAAAAATGTTCTCATCATCACATTAATGTAGACCAAGGCCTTTGTTGCAATTAAAATAATGTTGCATGAAGTGCACACAAAGCTATTGCATTAAAAAGTGGAAGGGAAACGGTTGATGCTTAAATTAACAGGAAATTTGTGGATAAGCAAAAATCAATCAGCTGATCTAATTCAGGTGCAGGATAACTAACAGCAAGAAAGGTTAATTCACTGACATGTTAATTCTTTGTACGAAGATATCAAATCCTAGAATTAAAATATTTCAACAGAAAACACACACTGTGAATCGCTGAACTACACAAGCACAGAATAGACAGTCATCTGAGAAGCCATTTTGGCTCCGTGCTCTTATACGCGAGGTCTTTCTGCAGCATGGTCTGCTGCCTTATCCTGGCTGCAGTGCCTGCCGTTTCCTCCATGACATTTAATCATCGTCCTGTGAAATCACCTGCGGTAGAATTTACTGTGTATCTCACTGGGATACGCGTAGGGCAAGCAGCCCCCAAATAAGCTTTCTGGTCAGAAAACCCGATTCCTTGATCAGGACATCAAATGTTTTTTTGTTTTTTTTTAATGTTGTGTAATTAATGAAGGAGTTGTCTTCAAGCACTTCCATACATGTAACAGAGAAAGAGAGAGAGACGGAGAGAGAGAGTGAGAGACAGAGAAAGGGAAAGAGATGGAGAGACAGATAGAGAGAAAGAAAGAGACACATATATGCATGGTAATGTGTTGTAAATAGGATTCGCCCTTACAAGGCTGAACATCAACAAAACAATACCCTGAGCATAGATTTTTACTAATCGTGCCTTCAAAACGATTAATTTTTTTGTACCGGGTCTTCCCAAAGGCAGGAACCAGAGACATAATTTAAGAGCGACTCGTTTTTTTTTTTTTTTTCTCTTTGTGGTAGGCCCGGCGAAGGAAGCTGACCTTAAATTAAATTCCTGGGGCTCAAACGGTCAGCTCCTCCTCAGCGCACAAGATAAAAATAAAATAAAAAATAAAAACGAGGAGAGACGGGACAGGACGGGCGGGTCATGTAAAATGCATAAGCCGCGCGCGCGGGGGGGGATGATTGAATTCTTTAGCCCAGCGGCTCCCCTCCTGCCTCCACGCCGCCTTTCTCGCAACGCGCCGCATTTCCGGTCAGACAACGAGAGCTCGCGGCCGGAAATAATAGGCTACAAACCCTCACATTGCTTTGGAAAAAAAAAATAAAAAATCCATCTGTGTCGTATATATATCTGACCTTTTGGCTTTTAATTGAGCCAATGTTTGTTTTAGTCTATGTTTTAATTGCTCTGCAATATCAACCTTTGTTGTTTGAGTCTTGTGATACAGTTGATTGACATGGGATGGGTTTGGAAAAAAAAAATGCTAATGAAATGTGCTTCAGGTTAGGGAAGCTTGATAATGGACAAACACACCGTCAGGTTGGAGACCTCTAATGAGTGTAATGGACATTGGCTACAGGTGCTGAAAAATGACTGCATGAAAATGGTCTGACATTGAAAAATAAATGTTTGCTCATTTTGGAGAAGAGAAAACCTCTAGGGGAAATCATTTGTTTTTATTTACTCTTTCCAGTCAGCTTCCAACCAATGACATTCTCTTATCAAACAGAGCATGTGCATAGCAGCATTAAGGATAGTCAGAGTACTGGAGTAGGGAACAGCAGCTAAAATAGAGAAAGAACACCAAATGATTTATTTTTTTAAAATTAAATCAACAAAAATACACTACGTAGAAGTGTGTCCCAGCAGCAAAAAAAAATTGGGTTCGCACAACATTACGCTCAATCGCCTCCCGCGCATTTAGACGACCATATGCAATCCAGCGCAAATTGGCCCTGCGAACATGCCGGGGTGACCTGCGCGAGCAGCGCATTCTGGCGCGGGTGGCGATCAATAACAGGAAACGGAGCGGGGGCATGAGACGGCGAGGCTTCGGAGCAGTTAGCGGGCGATAAAAGAGGGCCGAGTCAATATTTGTCAATAACACAACAGAAGGGTAATGGACAAATTAGGAGGCACGCGCGCCCGTCCCTGCGTGCAGACAGAACCCAGGAGCTAATGCTCTAAAACCAGATGTTCCAATAGGGCTAAAAACGCATTTACCGCAGGCAGTACAAGCCTATAGCAAAATCAATATGGCCCGTCTCCAAATATCGCATCAGCAGTTTGTATTTTTGTAGTTTGACGATGTTTATTAATGTTTATTGCCTGCTTTTACCTCCCTCTAGCGATACTGTATTATTTCTCTGCTTCTTTTAATAGGGATATTTTTAGCATTTTAATACACACGCATATAAAACGTTGTGCGTAAAATGTACACGATCTTTTATATTTTGTAGTCACAAAGCCTTTTAGCTTTGTTTTTTTTCCCTTTTTGTTTTGTCATTTACAGTTCAAGCAATCCTGCCACCATTTCCTTTGTGTGGCCAAGATGCTGTTGCCAGGAAACTGCTGTTTTACTGCACAAGGTTGAATTTTAAACACATGTCAGTGTGCTACATGTCATTCCTCACAACTCATCCGGTTGAAAATATAATCCAGTGGGTATATATATATATATATATATATGTGTGTGTGTGTGTGTGTGTGTTTTATTTATTTTTATATATTTTTTTTTTCTTTCAGATTGCATTTTCAGTGCCTTAGCAACTGCAGAATTCTTCCACCAGGATGTAAGATGATGATCGTCCATCCCATCCTGGAACGCTCGGTGGATGTGGATGATTGCATACCGTGCAAAACTGAAAACACTGTTACATGTCCGGAGGTTGTACAAAGAAAAATGCGATAAAAAATAATTATTGCACTCTGTGGGTTATACAGATATTGTGTGGCATTTTCAAAGGTAGGGAATTCCATTTCTCTATTTCCAACTAGTTAGTTTCCAAGGTCGAAGTTGAAAAAGCTAACGTAAATGGGGGTCCAGGCTTGATGCGTATTTGAAGGTGAAACCAGACATGCGTATGGAATACTTGGAATTCTCTCTTCCTGTTCCCTTCACCTGCTGTTAATTGGGACCTGTTGCGTGTTCACGTAGGACAGAGGTGGGCAACGAGGGCCGTATCTGTTTCTGGTTTTCACGCCAACTTCTGGCCTTAATTACTTAATTAGCCCTAACATTTACACCATCTGACATTTTAGCTGCATTTCTCTGTAAGCACATGACTGACAGCCTAATACTGTTCTTGTGTCCCTATATGAAATGTTTTGCATTGATCTAATCTACGAGTGAACCGGTGTTGGGGTATACAGCCAATTAGCTCCTTTAGTCAGGCTAATTGATGGAAACAAAATCTTTCACGCACGCTGGCCCTTCAGAACTGGAACTGCCCACCCCAGACTATAAAACTCCCAACCCTGTTCCAGGAGATCCACCATTTTGTAGTTTTTCCACTCCAACCCTAATTTGGCACACATGATCCTACTAATTAGCAGCTCAGTGAGATCTCCAGCTGTTGAATGTGGTGTGCTTTGTTAGGGTTGGAGCGTAAATCTACAGGAAGGTAGATGTCCAAGAACAGGATTGGAAACCACTGTATAATCAGTTCTTGCTGTGCAATGCTTACCACTTTTTTCCTTTTTTTTATTGCAAACAGATTTATCATGTCCTTCAAGAAAATGTCACTGAAGAGAAGCTGCTGCTGTTGTGCTCTCTCTCCATCCCTCTCCTCTCTCTCTCTCTCTCTCTTTCTCCCCCTCTCCCTCTCTCTCCATCCATCTCCTCTCTCTTTCTCTCTCTCTCTCTCTCTCGTGATATACTACAGATTAACAGACACGGTAGGTAATGTACAAAGATCCGTGTGAAGCCGGGTATAATATTTCCAGCTCCCAGCTCATAACGTTGACCAGCGGGGGGGGGGGGGGGGGGGGATTCTGGACGGCCAGTTAGCCTCTCTTCCCGAAACACCTCTCTCTGTGTCTGCGGAACCGTTTCCAGCCGCGTTGCCAAACCTGCGGTTGGCCTCGCTCAGACCCCAGAGCCGTCCGCGAACTCGAGCATCCTGTCTGTTCAGACGGGCCCGCGTTCGCATGGCCAGGACACCCAGGCGGGTTTCAGCTCATCCCTAAAAATAAAAAATAAAAAAGGGCGCAGTGCTTTCTCCAGCCATTGCCCCAACCCCACCAGCTTTCATTTTCTCAAGCGATGTGCCCTTTTGGTCCAATCAGCTGTCATGGTCAGGCAAGGACATTTTCCATTGGTGGCTCTGGGGTGGGAGGGTCACTTATTTTTGACCTTTTCCTCCAAACAATGAGAAGTGTCATCTTCCCACACAAAAAAACCCCACACCTCTGGTGTACATGGCCATAGAGCTCAATTGTGTCCTCAACTGACCATAATACCTGAGTTTTTTTTGCTAAGTTCCATGCCATTTTTTAAAACTCCAGATGCTTTTCTTTGTCGATCGTCCTCAACAGGCAAGTCTTCCAAAAACCCTGCTGGCACAGAGTTGCTATCCGATGGTACGTTTGGTGAATTTGTGTCAGGAGATCCAGGTTTTGTAGCTCTCTAACTGCTGCTCTTGGATTTTTGTTTGCCCCCCAAAACCAACCCCCTCACTGTGGATGGGGACAAAATGTTGTGTCATTTACCATCCAGGTTTAAAGCCGTTTTTAAACTGACTAATTATTGACCTAATTGTGGAAAATGAAATCTTTGGTTTTTTGTATTTATTTGTTTGTAACCATCATCCGATTTGAGAAGAATTGCAACCCTTTTGTCTTGTTTCTTTTGATAGCTTTAGCCTTCTCCCTGTGGTTGACTCATGGGTTTTTACATTGGTGCTCCTTCGTTTCTATTCCCCAATGTAGCCACAGGAGTCCACAATAGAGTGGAGATGAAATTTAAAAAAGTTACATTTTAACACAGATTTATTTTGGTTGTATTTTAGTTCAAATAATTGTTAAGGGTGTGAATAATTGTAATACAATTGGAATAATTGTAATGTAATCCTTCTGGGAAAATGTTGCTTATAGAAGTACCCTCATGTCTTATCAATATATAATTACATAATAATCCATTTTAATGAGCATGCAATACAGTTCATTGGTTGTATTGCTTATTTTATGCTGCTCATCTATATCAAGGGTGTGAGTGATTTTGGAGGACACTGCAGTTCTATATTAATGGCACTAAAATATATCACTACAGTACTTTTATCTACAAATCCTGCTGGGTAGTGTCAGCTCAGTTTCTAGTTATTACATGTTTTTGACGAAATGTTAACTGGGTGAACAGTGTGGTCTTTTGGCTGAGCAACTGGACCAGTGGCTGAAAAGCATTTAAGAATTGTGTGGAAAACTGCCATTTTACACTTAATAAAAAAAATTAATTACTCTGGTAAAATACCTAGTGATTTAAATTCCCTGTTTCATTCATATAATGAAAAATGATTTCTTTTGATGGTACATGGTGCGCATTTGACTCACTGTGTGATTGGTAAATTAACAGAAGCCAGACAATCATCCCTGTAGCATTTTTTATCTTATATCTATTTTAAGCAGTATAATGCATATAAATAAAGTGTGAATGCAATCATTTTTCTGTGTTTCCATCAATTTTCCTATCTGTGATCTGTCCACGAAATGAAATAAGTATACATCTACGTACACAGACTTCTATTTTGTGTGTGTGTTCGTGCATGTATGTGTGTGTGTGTGTGCGTATGTGTGTGTATATGTGTGTGTGTTTGAGATTGTGTGGGTGTGTGTGTGTGTGTGTGTGTATGTGTGCGTGTGTGTGTGTGTGCTGTGTGTGTGTGCGTGTTGTTCTGTGTATGTGTGTTCGTGTGTGTGTGTGTGTGTGTGGTTGTGTGCGTGCGTGTTGTGTGCTGTGCGTGTGTGCTGTGTGTGTGTGCTGCTGGCGTGTGTGTGTGTGTGGTGTGTGGTCGTGTGTGTGTGTGTGTGGTGTGTGTGTGTGGTGGTGTGTGTGTGTGTGTGTGTGTGCGTGTGTGTGGTCTGTGCGTGCGTGGTGCGTGTGGTGGTGGTGCGTGCGTGGCTGCGTGTGTGTGTGCTGTGTCGTGGTGTGGCGTGTGTGCGTGCGTTGCGTGTGTGGTGGTGCGTGGTGTGTGCGTGTGCGTGTGGCGTGTGTGGTGTGTGTGCGTGTGTGAGTGTGCATGTGCGTGTGTGCGTGCGTGCGTGCATGCGTGTGTGTGTGTGTAGCTGGAGAGAGAAATGGCCCGTGCTGAATGTCGTGTTGCCGTGGAGCTGATTTAAAAACCATCCACGGGCCGCTCCCTCGCACAGAACCAGACAGCGGCGCGCGAAACCAATGTGGCCGGGCTTTAAAAATGCACATACATTTCCATACATTGAGAATCCTTAAAATGAGCTCCAGCCCCCCCCCCCTGCCCCCCGCCCCCAATCCCCCCTTTTTTTTTCCACGAGCCCAAAACCGCCGAACGAAAGACAAGATAAATGTTCGTGTCCTCATCCTCGGGATCCTGATGGAAATATGCCCATCGCCATTATACTCATAAAAATCATATTATAAGGAGAAGGTGAAGTTACGGCGCAGAATCTCATTGCACAATTTCTATTCAAAAGTCCTTTCCTGTAAGCGTTAGATGGATGATCAAATTTAAAACGTTGTTATAAAATAATTTAATCAAAATATATTGTATCAATGATTTCCTTTTTTTTCTTTCTCTGAAGCTTAAGGTTTTATACAGAATGGATGGTTAATGTTGTGTTTTTTTTTTTTTTTTTGTGTTCTGATTTAGGTCCAGTTTAAATCTGTCCTGTGTATGCTTGTTCATTGAATCTGGAACTGTATTTAAGAATAACATATTGCTAAAGCAATGAAAGAAAAATCTCCTGAAATTATCTCCACAGACTCGAAAGGATTTAAATTGAACATACAGAGATAGTTTGAATGATTGAATTGAAGAGAGATGTTGATAGTATTTTTTTTTTTTTTTAAAAAAACCTTCTACCTGTCACATTCTGGAAATATTTCCCCAAGAAAATAATAACTAAATATGGCTACAGAATAATGTTCAAACCCCCACATCATTTGACTTTTAGAAGGTAGAATTTTGGTAGAAATCTTCTCGGCTCCTTACTGCAGACCACGGGGAAATACTGTATATTTCTGAGCAAAAATGTGGGGTTCTGAGGGTTTCAACGCAGCTGGATTTAACTAAGAGGTTCAGTCACACGTTGGGCTACGTTGGGCTGTGACTGAACACATCGGAAATGCAAAGGAAATGCATTTTGGAATGAGCCGAAAAGTGGCACCACACATCACAGAGGCTGACAGTGATGTTATTGAAACTGTCACCAATGCATCATCACCTCTGTACATTTTACAGTATAGGGCTTCATAGCCATCAAAAAAAAAACAACAACAACAACAACAAAAAAAAAACATAATATGCTAACTGTAACACGCTTAGCTGGACGACAGACCACAAATTTAGACTGCACGCCACAGAATTCTCAATAACTTTTTTAATGACTGTTTTTCTTTCTACCTATAGGCATTTTACTGTTAATTTCACTGTTGAACATGTCCAGCTACAGCAGTTGGATGCAATGCGTTTTTAGCGTAGTCCACCAAGTCAGGTATGAAACCAGGAGGCAGGACATTGCGCAGAGCGCTTTTTGCGACAGTGACACATTAAATGAGGTTAAATCCATCTCTGCTCTCTCTCCCGTTCCCAACCGTTCCCTTCCCCAAGCACCACAAAAAAAACCCGCCGATTCTTCCAGACAACTCGGAAATCTCCTACATCTGGAAGAGTAATAATTCAGCGGATTGAACTCGATGGGCTCGACAGGCTGCGGGCCCGGGCCAGAAACAACTGTCTCTCATGTCACGCCGTTTGCAAAAAAAAAAAAAAAAAAAAGTGGCCAGAGGAAGGGAGGTTAGGATGCCACGCCCCTTTGCAGCAGACGCTGGCTTTCATTTCCTGTCGGGGCCCTCCACGGACGAGATTTTCTCGTACGGCGCAGACGGTAGCTCTCTCTCTCGCTCTGACGAGAATTCCATGCCCCCTGCTGCACTTGACCGTTCTGGAGAAGAATCTTTTAAAACCTCTCAGCAATTCTGCGTCAGTGTTCTAGAACTCAGTTGCTTTCAATTACCGACGGCGACTGTTACATCAGCGTTAGAATGTTCAGTTAAGTCAACATTCTAATCGGGTGTTTGTGATCTCACACCTCAAAGGGTTAAAACCGCTCGGCCCGACGTTTCAGATGTTACGCAGAGCTTCCTTTTCGTTTCCAAGTTTGCTCTGGGCCGTCTGTTGGTTGCTGCGGTTACTTCATGAACTACGGGGGCGCCGCTGCTTCCGTGAGACTCACTTTCTAGGCGCGTCCATTGCGCCACAGACAGAGATGTGAGCCGTCTGAAATGAATCATGGGCCCGCAATGACAATAGGAAAGGGAGTTCAGGGGTGTAATATCGCAGAGATGGAGTGCGGCCTGTGAAATTAGCGTAGCCCGCATTCCGTTAGCGACCATGCCTCCGCAAGGGGCTCGCCCACAGGAGGATCTTCCACCCTGTTGGGGGTGGGGGGTGGGGGGTTGGGGTGGGGTTAAAGACCAGGAACTACGGGGCTCTCATCCCGGGCCTGAACGGGACATCAAAGGGGAGCCCGGCTCCCAGAGACAGCCCCAGATTTGCCGCTGGTCCCCTGCCTTTGTCTCCGGTGGCCCGAGCCGCCAGTTTCCCTTTCATATCGCTGCTTCCAGTGTCCCGATCCCCGTCCCTCCTAATCCGGGGTCCCCCCCCCCGCATGCGTTTGGCCCCGCAGCCGGACCCCCACACCTCACCCCCCCCCCCTTCCCCCCGCGGTACGCTTCCATCGCAGGCCACCGCCATCGCGGATGACTCCGCTCCCTTCCTCCTCCCCTCCCCCTCCCCGCAGGACGGGAGCCTCTCCAAATATCCGCGCCCCCCCTCCCCCCGCGCTCCGGGTTAAAAAGCGCGGAGACCCCTTTGAAAGCGCCCGGCGGCTGCATCCGTGTTAGCGCCGCGTTAGCGTCACGTTAGCACCACGTTAGCACCGCGTTAGCGTCACGTAGGCTCCGCCGCGATTGGGCTGTCAGGTCTCGTTAAGTTCAGAAAAAGGCTCAGTTTCTCTCCCCGACCCCTGACCTTTCAAGTGCCCGCCTCTTCTGTTGATCCCAAAAATCCCCCTCCATTTTGGCTCAAAACACCGCGTGGCCCCCGCTGAACACTAATGAATTTGGGCCGGAGCCAAAAACTGGCCAAGGCTCCAGCTTTAATCCAGCTGAGCTGACAATGCTGATGGACTGTCCTACAGGTTTGACAACTGAGGGAACTTTTTGATTTTTTTATTAACTTTAAAATCAATGCTTTGAGCTCACTTCATAAGTTGAAATAATACTGTAAGCACAATGATTTTACACTGCAAGTAAAATTAGCCCTTTGACACCATTTTCAGGACCCATTTTATCTCTCTTTCTGTCTCTTTCTTTACTTCACATTCTCTTACACACAAATATTCAAATGTTCACTTGTGTGTGCGCATGTGTGTGTGTGTGTGTGTGTGTGTGTGTGCGTGTGTATGTGCATGTGTGAAAGAACACACCCAGAGAGAAAAAAGTAGTTAGACTTTGCTACTGTACGTCACTCAGGATATGAACTTTTGCTGTGTGATTATAACATAATAAATGTAATGCAAGAATGATAATGTAATGTAACATTTCTACAACCATGCCTGGCTGTGCTTTCAGCCAATCACAGTACGATGAATATCACAACACGGCAGCCATTGATCTCCAAGTTCTCATTCTGTATGACGTGTTCAACCAGGTGCCAGTTAAAAACAAATAGTTGCCCCTGCACCATGCTAGAATCAGCACTGCATCAATTCAATGCAGACAGGTCTATGGCTCAGCCACAGTCTCTACTGAAGCCTTTACCTTTTCAGTGCAACACCTTTACGTCCATCTGTTTTGTACTGCTCCATCAAAAATATTAATTTCACTTCTTCACGGTCGTATTCTCATTCTTCAAAGGAATCGTGCCAACCGGACAGAAAAAATGTTCAGAAGATGTTTACATTTAGAAATATATACAAAAGATTTTACTTTGATATATTGCTGCAACATAGGTAATATTGCAATACACTTTATGTTCTAGAGAGCACAGGCTATACATAAGTCACACTCATGAAAGCAAAAATAACATTACTGCCTATATTTTAAAAATATAAATAAAAGAGGATTTGTGACCGTCTAGGAGTTTTATTTGAGAATAGTTTGTCCTGGCTCCACGTTCAAGCCGAGAGACATTCCAGGATCTGCTGTTTATCTTTTATCTCTGGATTATATATTATACGTTTCGTTTTTCTTTGTTTGTTCTCAACAGGGCAACCGGGGCCACGTGATATGTCTTGAGCGCCTATCTGACCTTGATGACAGATCTGTGATCAACTAGCTGGCCTCCAATCTTTCCCAACTGTTCAATGCAGAAACATTCAATTCTGATCCAGGTCCATACAAAGAAAGAGCGTACACTGGGTAGGATCTGAGGGGGGCAGGGAGCCAGAGAAACTGGGTTAAATCATGCAAATAACACTCATTTAAAACTCCACCCATTGTTAAATCATTAACATATAAATCACAAACTACATAAATTCCTTAATGAGCCTCTGGTGAAACATTATCCTGAACTAAAATAACGTGTGTCCCACCAGAAATGTTTAAATGCAACCAAACTAAATTATATTATGAACCAAGCACGTCATGCATATGTATGTATATGTAAGCATATTATGCAATACTGCATTTTGTTTGGGTGTGTGTGTGTGTGTGTGTGTGTGTGTGTGTGTGTGCATGTACATGTTGCACGTTTGTATGAGTATGCTTGTTTGTGTCTGTGTGTGTGTGTGTGTGCGTGTGTATATATGTGTTGTGTGCGTGCATGTTTGTATGTGTGCGCTTGTGCATATGTGTGTATGCCTGTGTGTGTGTGTCTGTGTTCGTGTGTGTGTGTGTGCGTGCGCGCGCGTGTATATGTGTGCGCATGTGTGTGTGTGTGTTGTAAGGTTTTAGAACATATTGGAAATGGGGGAAAATCTAGTGCTCATGCAACAGCACACTTCCCCCCCCCCCCCCTCCCCCATGCTGGGAACATGACAGCTCAGACTGATGTTCTTATTACCAGAGCTGCTGAAGGGAGAGGAGAAACGCGATATTTGCAGGATGAAGGTGTTGCAAATATTGCCACATCTTATCTAATCATATCTCTGTGAAAAATGAAAGGATGTCTGATATTATTTGAGGTTTTGCTTTTTTTTTTTTTTTTTTTTAAGGAAATTAGTTTCCCTGTTCAAAGAAGACACGCAAGAAGAAGGAAAATAAGTCACGCTGATGTCTTAGAGCTACCAGTTATCTGCCCTACAAGTAAACAGGCTTTTTTATGACCGGTGTGGAAGTATCAAATTGAAAAACATTCAGACCATTGTTAAGTCTCATCAATACAGTTTGTCTTGAGTGATAAATTTAAGTGCCATGTTTTTACTACTAGTAAACAGACAAATGAATACAGCCTGAATCCTGAACATGGGATTTTTAATATTCTGAAACATTTCACAGTTTCTTAATTTGAATTTTTTTTTAAATATGAAATTGTCCTACACTGACAAACATGGCATCCATGTACGAAAAGGCAAAAGTTTTGATTACACGTGTTTCTATCCCTCAAACGTGTATGTTTATTTAACCTACTTCTTTTATTCACAAAATTTAATGTATTATATAATTTACTGATTGATTTATTTGCAAAGGAAGATGTGATTTCTGAAGTTAATTTAGGACGAATGTTGTTTTAATCCAGGCCAGACCTCCACAATCGAAATATTTCTGATATTAGGCACAAAATGGCTTTGCCAGAGAAATACTGC